>NW_020664587.1:4025376-4027876 GCF_002925995.2 Terrapene triunguis | reverse complement strand
CAGCACATGACTTCCAAGCAAATGAAGCACACAAGGCCAGAGTCTACTATGAGTTACACTGTTGTAAATCAGCAATCGCTCCACTGACCTCCACGGAGTTACTCCTGATTTGTACCAGCGTACCTGATAGGGTAATTGGCCCAGCAGTGTTTAACCTTACATTACACTGCTAGTTGCCTATCATGCCCTCTTGGTCAGTAACAGGAGAATAACTGGTGGTAAAGGAGCCTCCAGCCCCACCGGGCAGTACAGGTGCCTTCTCTGAGTTCAAGTTCTGTGTCCACAGAGATTAGAGAAGAGACGGGATGGGAGAATTTCTGTTCTTCCTCTCACCTTTCTCGAACCCCCTGCCGGAGTCCCCTCTCCACGGCATCTGCTGCATTAGGAATAGACCGGGTGTAATTCCGTACCTGCTTTGGGGGGCTATGGGGTTAGTGCAGTTGGGGAAGGCATCAGGTTGGCCAGTGAACAATGGCCAGGTTCAGATTGCTAGCTACATCTCTCCTGGCTGAGGATGCTGGAAACAAGTGATCTCCTGTTACTAAATCTGGGACAATACCAGATTAGCCATGGGCATGGCCAGAAGGGTTTCTGCTGAGGCTGAGTGTTATTAGGGGATAAAGCTACATGACAGTAATTAATGAGTAATAACAATCAATAATCAACTTCCTATTTTGAAAACCCACCTTACACCATTCAAACCCCTTTTCTTCGGGACACCACCCAGTGCAGACAAACACAGGTAGAAACAAGATACAGGAGCTGAATCTCTTGGGAGATGAATGGATCTGCTGATACACCAGAGGGAAACCCCTGGGTCATGCAGATCTTGCCTCCAGCTTCTCTGCTGGGCTTGTGGCTCACGCTGCTGTCCAGGCCGTGCTGCTCCATGGACTCCCTGCTTTGCAGCTGTGCATCGTGGGCTTCTCTTCCTGCTCTGTCTGGGCCGGCCCGGCTCTCAGGCTGCAGGGCACAGTTCATTGTTTGGACAGTGCATTGCACAGGCATAGACCCAGTGCCGGGTGATTGTAAAGGTGTATTTAACGTCAGCACAGAAGAGCGTGCTTTACGCGCCCTGCAGAGAGGCGAAATCCAGCTCCGTGAGGGCTGTGTATTACTGAGCCGCCAGCTGTGTATGGGGCGCAGACAGCAAAGCTGTCCAGATAGAGATGTCCATTTTCCTAGTGTACTGAATGGCGTAAATAAATCATTGTGTCTTGCTGTGTGTAAAAAGGCGTCCCTGCCTGTGTTGTCGGGCTGGCTCCTGAAACACACTCATAAACGGTTATTGCTTCTTTCTCACAAAAGCATTCCCTGGGTTTATTCTGTGCTGGCAAAGCTGTGTGATTCTGAAACAAGGATGTTTTCGGCTGGACTGAGGCCACGGCCTGCCATGTGCCATCCACATAGGTGACTGGGCTTTGGGACAACACTTCTACACATCCGGAGGGGGGGGGAGGGTTGAGTGTGTGTGTGTGTGTTGGAGTGGGTTGTTGTTAACCCTTTTGCAACTGCCCCCCCGGTTGTGCTGCTGTTGCTCCGTTAATGTTCCATTGAAAGGAGTTAAATACCCGGGGGTGCCTGGGATTTTCAGCAGCCCAGCAGGGGAACTCTGGCTGCAGGTGCCTGGAACATCCAGCAGGTGCAAATTGCCTGGGTGTAGCTGGGAACCTTTAGGGACTGTGGAGCATTATACCTGCCTGTACACGACCCATTTGGCAGCGACTTGTGTGTGCCTGGGTCACTTGGCAGACAGCAGGTAAGCACTTCCTGCCTGTACCTGGGACTCCCACCCTCCCACAAGGGGTATTTTGTATTTTGCCTGCCCTTCCCTGGACCCTTCATCAGGTGCCATCTACCTGTGCGTACCCAGCTCCATCTGTCATGTGTGCGTTTGATCAGGATGGGCCTGGAATATTCAGCAGTACTCAAAGGGTTAACATGACACTTTCTAGGGGAAATGAACAAGAGAGGCTTCAGAGTTGTGTCACCAGCTCCTAGGCGCCTGCCCTGCTCTCATTGTGGGTTTTCTGGGGCCAACCCCTGGCACCAGAGCACGACTTGGAAGGGAGAAATACCTGGGTTGCACGCCCCCTGCTGGACACTCACCAAACTGCTGCAAGGAGATCCAAAGGCTGCCTTCCCTGTGCCTTCAGCCTGCTGGGGCTGGGCAGAATTTAGGCCGTTTTCCTGGCCCTGGGATCTAGGCAGTGGTGGATTAGCCACTGGGCCAACGGGGCCCGTGCCCAGAGGCCCCGGCCAATTGGGGGACCCCAGAAAAATGGGTGCCCCTGTGCCCTGACCCCGCTCCCTGGCAGGAGCGCCGGTCGGGGAAGCCCCTGTGTCCCACCTCTGTGATAGGAAAGATGACGATTTTGGGCTGGGAGTTCTGTACAATTACTATTTTTCTGTCTATTGACTCTGATGTCTGTCAGGTAATAACAACCCATTTTTGGCTGCTTTTCTGAGACAGTGGGAAAAGCCTTAGGGAAAAAAACAC
>NW_020664587.1:3906148-4025366 GCF_002925995.2 Terrapene triunguis | reverse complement strand
GTCCCCGTTCCCAGCTCTGACACCGCAGAGCCTTTACCTGTGTCCCCGTTCCCTATTCCTCCCTCCTCCTTCTTAGGAGGCCCAAATATACCTACAATGCACGCCCCAAGTCACACCCCTTACAACTTATGGTCATGTTCCATTTTGGAGGGTCGTGAGTCTGGGGTCTTCATCCCACCTCTTTTGTATCCTATGGGAGGGGTAAGGAGTGAGGTTTGTTCTGGCCAAGGCCAGGCTCGTATATTACACTTTTACCATACCCTGTAACACTTCTAGCTCTATTCCTTATTGATTTCTTATTGTACTAAAAGCCCCATCTGGTTGTAAAAAAGGCAACACATAGTGTCTTTGTTCATTGTTCTTTACGCATATTAGTAAAAATATAAAAGTATTAAAAATCAAACCCCAAATTCTATTTCAGGCCAACAAACAAGCCTCTATACTAACAGTTATGTCCTGGAGGGTCCTCTGAAATAGACAACAATCTGCACTGCCACTGTGGTACTTGCACCATGGCTCGTGGATCTGGCCTGGCAGGCAATGCTGTGGATGCTGGTAGTAGTTTCTGTGCTACACGCTATACTGTAATATTTCAGCTCCTGATGAAGTAGGGGAGCCAAACTGGGGCCGAAGACCATGCCATTTTGTTTCCACACTGTAACCAAAACATTGTAAACAGCGTCATATCCTACAGCCTTTTACCTACGCTAGCATAGTTGCACTGATTCACAGAGAAGGTTCTGGTTACAGACTGTCTGTATTTTCAAATAGCTTCCCAGATATAGGTAAGAGACTCGTTTTCTGCATGCAAGAGGCAAGGTCTTTTTGCCTCCCTGTTTCACATCACATTCCATCACCCTCTGCTCCACATGAATTTTTTAAAAGATGCCATGTTCATACTGATACATAGACGTCCCATTATGAGATTGCTAGAGAAGCATTTGAAAATAGAGAGAATTCACCACTGGGTCAGCAGCCACTGCTATCCAATGTTAACATTAACATTAGCTTTGGGGTAATAGTTTTAGAAAGAACTTTGTTCTTCATTTAATGTAAGTGGATCAGAATCGAGATCAGAGGGGTGAAAACTGAGGCAAAAACAGAGTTACCTTCTGCTAACATCAAGTAAAACAGCCTCCTGCAAGTAGAGATGCAAAGAGCAGGCCAAAGCCAGAGGTGATGTGTAAAGTGATGGAAGCTAGACTGCCTTACACGTACACACTCCTTGAGCCTAACGTTTCAAAAGTGGCTGTTGATTTGGGGTATCTCCACTTTTAAGTGTCCACCTTGGGCCTGATTTTCAGAGCTGCTGAAGCACCTTTATCTCTAGAGCTGCAGGTGCTCAGCACCTCTGAAAATCAGGCCCCAAATGTCTCAAGCGAGACCCCAAACTCAGTGCTTATTTTTGAAAACGTGAGTCCCTTGTAACTACTTCACCCCCTGCCCAATGCAGCAGTGAGCACCAGGGGATTGAAATGGAGGTAAGTGAAATGGAGGGAGGTGTCCGTTAAATCAGAGCTGTTCTGCTCGCACTCAGGCTCTCCTGTTAGTTGCTTTGGTCTTGGAGCCGCAGTGGGGTGGGAGACATAAAGCAGCAAATGGGGTTGCGGGGCCGCAGTGGGGCAGAATGGGGCAGACCATGGGTGGAACGGGGCGGGGCAGAACAGGGGTCAGGACTGCAGGCAGAAGGGGTGGGGAGGGGCCCCCCACTTGCTGTGGCCCATGGCCCCACGAAACCTTAACCCGCCTCTGGATCTAGACACCCTTGGGACCACCCCCAATTCAGTTACCTAGGCCCTGAAATTAGCGTCATCTCCCACAAGCCTCCCCAGCAGCCTGTCGAAGGGGTGAGCTGGCTTGCTGACACCATAGCTCTTCAGGGGCACACGACAGTGAGAACCAACCAGCACACGGGCAGACTTCACACGGATCCAAAACCCCAGCGCTCCTCACAGCACGAGGGCTCCAGTGATCTCCACAAAGTAACGAACACACCTGCATGCGTTCCCCTGCCTCAGGAGAGCTGCTTGGGCTAGGGCAGAGCCCTCTTGGGGCCCCACGATCATTCCCCGGCAGCTCATGGCTTCTCTTCCAGATCTTGGCTAGCCTTCCCTGGCCTCGGCTGGTCTGCAGTCACAGGACACCTCTGCAACGAACGCATGCCCACCTCATCCCAAAACGTCCTACGAATCTTCCCCCACTCACGCAGCCGCCGTGGTTTTCAGAAGCATCAAGACCTGGGGTGTGTAGCTCTGTGTCTGGGGCTTTCCCCCTCTGCAAACACCAGCCCCTGCAGAGAGGCAGGAGAAAACTGGTTCCCCTAGACTGGAGCTAATCCATTGGGTCATGGTGGTTCCCCCGGAAGAGGTGGCGATTAAATTCTAACAACCCACCATTGTCACTGGTCTGGGAAGGACATGCCACGGCCCCTGCCAGCATGTGATGCATGCCACACGCACCGAGACAGCTCACAGTACAGCAACTCTCATAACAGGCGCATAGCATCAGCCAGCCAGACTCTTCAGCTCGTCCCACCTGGGTCCTTTATAGAAATGGATAGAAATACTCACTGTTTCGTCTGGAAACCCCAAAGCTGCTATTTCCCACTCCAGAGGCTTGGTTCTGTTCTAGGAAAGAACTCGCCCTAGCATCCCCTGTTCCTGCATTGAAGAATTTGGCTTCCAGGCTCCCAGACACACAATGCAGAGTAAGAAGTGGGAGGGGCCTATGGAGAAGGCACTGGACTGGGACTCAGGAGATACAGGGTCAATAACTCAGATACAGGTTCAAGCCACTGAGCACATGAGGCTCTTTATAGTATCAACCAAGAGGTGGCTTTTTAGCTCAAGCTATAGCACCTCATGCTTTTAGCTCTGGAGGTCCCCAGTTCAATCCCTGGTGCCAGCCAAGACAGCGGCTGTCACACACACATCCCTGACTGTGGCAACAGTTTCTGTGTCTTCTCTCTCTCTCATTAGCTGGGCACAATGTCTTTTATAGAGACGCCAGTGCCCTGTCCCTTCATGCGAAAACCTCCTTCGGTTCCCCTGCACCTGGCAGCTCCTTTCCCTTCAGAGCCCATTGGTTGCTTTCCTCACTTGACCTGCAGGGCTGGCTGCCAAGCAGCGGGACACACGCCTTCCCGTTGATCGTTGGCCTAGAGACCAATCCACAGCCTCCCTGCTTTCTAGCGTGACGAGGTCCATTCATCAGATGGCCCTGGCTCATACCTCTGAGAGCGGTGCACCGAGGGGCCCACCCCCCGCCACTGTGCAGAAGAGGGAAGGTCATCCTCTGTCTGCAGAATGGTCCCAGTGGAGGCCTCTCCAGGGATCCATGCAGGGGGAATGGGTGCAGACTAGGCCTGGCTAGGGGGAAGACCAGAGAGAGAAAGACATTGTCTCCCTTGGAATTGACAAGATCACGTGGGTCCAGGTCATATCGATCTTATCCCCACGCGCCAAGGGGAGCCCCTAGGAGCACACTGGCATGGCGACCATGCTACCATGGGGCCGGGACAATGAGGACCAGTCAGTGCAGGGGTCCAGGGCATCGGGCCTGTGCATGACTGGTGCAGGTCCATGGCTCCTTGCAGGACAGGGCCACGTGAGTGGGGGAGAATATCCTTCCTGGCTCTTGCAGGTGATCACTTTATGCCCTGACGCTGCCTGACCCTGGCTCCCCTCTCTGAGCCTGCGAAAGGATTTAGAGACTGGAAGGAGTTCCTCTGGGCCTGGCCCTTACTCAGTTCCATTCTCTGTGCGTCCCAGAACGTCACCTGCTGTTGTTTGCTCCCCCCCACCCCCAGTTCAGGGCTGTGTGTGGAAGGTTTCAGACAGCTGTGTGTATTTACTGATGAGTACGGGAACACTGCGGGGGACTCAATACACTCAATAAATCCAGGGGAAAATGAACCTTAAGTGGTTTGCAACATGCTCCCTCTCTGCAGTGTGAGATGGAGGGGAGGCCTGTGGGACGCCAGACACAAGCAACAATCGAGCCTTGGAGAGACAAAAGCATACAGCAGCGCCAGCTGGCACGTGAGAGCTACAGGCCATGTCTGCCCCGTGTTGAAATGCTCTCGCAGCAGCCAGTGCCAGCCCGTATTGTAAGAAGCCCCGATCAGCGCGAGGAGGTTGTTTATTACAGACTCCTGGGCGGAAGGGACGGCTCAGTGCCGTCGCCTTAAGGACCCTGAGAAGATTTGGGCTGCCAAGGAGTGACGCTGATGATGGGCTGTGGTGGGGGCGCTAGCCTAACTCTTGGGAGATAAGGGGTCAAGTCCCTGCTCTGCCACAGACTTCCTGTGTGGCCTTGGGTGAGTCTCTCTGTGTCTCAATTTCCCCTCTGTCCAATGGGGCCAGTAGCCCCACCCTACCTTGCAGGGGTGTTGTCAGGGTAAGTACATTAAAGAGTGAGAGCTGACCAGATATTGTGGTGATGGAGGCTGTAGAAGCACCTCAGATCATTGGTCCTGCAGCAGCCAGGGTAGCAACAAGCTCACCAGACCGGTGCCCTGCTGGCTGTGCTGGGGTCTCTTATCTCCTCCCCGAATGCCATGCTCGAAGGAGCTGTTGTCATCACGCATGTGCTGGCATTTGGGGCTTTGTCCCGGGGTCCATGATTCCATTCAGCTGCTGTAGGTGCCGGCTTGTAGATGAGACGTTACACTCCGGCTCTGGGAGCTGGTGCTCATTGGTGGAGAGGAAGGATGGTCTGGTGGCTAAGTACAGGCAGGTGTAGATGGTACATTGTGCTAGGAGCTGTACAGGCAGGGGTAGAGCGAGAGACAGTCCCTGCCCTAAGGAGCTTACGATCGCACAAACAAGAGAGACGCAAGGTGGGCGAGGAAACAGAGATGCCAGAGGTAGAATGATTCACCCAGGTCCCCCCAGCTGGGGAACTTCCCCCCCCCCCCGCATTTTCTACTCCCAGCCTAGCGCTCTTTCGCAATCAGACCCTGCTGCCTCTCAAGCTGGATTCAATTCCCTGCTCCGCCACAGATCTCCTGCATGGCCTCAGCTCTCCAGCTACAGCAGAGGAGGTTGACACTGCCCTGCCCATAGGGGGGTGGGGAGGATCTAGCCATAAATCCTTGGGAAGGGCTTGGAGACTCTGGTGCTGAGGGCTGGGTAAGTGCCTGGCTAGAAAGCGCCCTGTGGCCCTTTCCATAGGGGACGTTAATTCCCATTTTTGCCTATTTGCGGTACATTCATGCTGCATGCCCATTGGATATACCACTCCTCTTCACTTCCTGTCCTTAGCAGGTGCCAAGGTCTGCCCCACATCTCGGGAGAGTTGTCACCTCTGTTAGATTTCCAGGGATCCTCTGGGTTTTAAGTCAATGACTCCATGTCCCAGAGACATGGCTCCTGGGTCCGGTGTCCCTTTGGGGGCCTGTGAGCGGCCCCCGCTTGGGAGCATGTTTTGAGGCAGCACCACACGCCACCTGCTGGGTGTGACGTGCGGGTGCAGGAAAGGCGTGTCACTATGATTATCCCAGCCGATCTTGGGAGGGGCAAACCTGTCCCACAGGACAAACACCCTGAGAGGCCAACCCTTGTGACGGGTCAGTCTGGCTGCGTGAGTAAGGGCTGCAGGGCCCGGACCCAGAGTTTTGAAGACGTCCCCCCACTTACTAACGTTATAGTGCAGGGGTGGCCAAATTCACCCTGCAGTCCCAGCTGTTTGCTGCTGCCTCGCCACGTGGTACTACAACCACTGGGAGCTGCAGGGAGGGGCTGCTAAGGGTAAGGGGGGGTGTGCCTGGGGGGGTGTGACTCAAGCTGTTGGGGGGGGGCAAACCTTGTCTCTGGCAGAATTCCTAGCCCCATGACCCCACCACAGGGTAGAAGCCCCGAGCTCCGCCCCCCCCAATCTGGTAGGTAGAGAATGGGGGTGGGGTGCGGGGCTCCGCGAGCCGCACTTTAACTGTAAAAGAACCACATGCGGCTTGCAAGCCGCAGTTTGGCCACCCCTGTTATAATGCATCATTGACATACTCGGTCCCCATCCCCCAATATCCATCCTTAATTAGACCTGTTTATTTAGGCCTTTCTCCAGCCTCACAGCAACGCTGGGAGGCAGACAAGCATTATTATCTGCATTTGACAGATGGGAAACTGAGGCACGGGGAGGGTAAGGTCAGATAAGATGGGCCATGGCAGAGCCAGGAGGAGAATCCAGGTCTCCCAAGCCCCTGTCCTGTGCTTTACCCACAAGACCT
The DNA here is from genome assembly GCF_002925995.2 of Terrapene triunguis. Taxonomy (NCBI): domain Eukaryota; kingdom Metazoa; phylum Chordata; order Testudines; family Emydidae; genus Terrapene; species Terrapene triunguis. The sequence goes on along the minus strand of NW_020664587.1, from coordinate 4,019,140 downwards.
TAGGGAAGAGACAGAATCAGGCTTTGCACGTGTTGTTTCCAGTATGAGTGTTAATTCTGGTGCCAGCCTGCCCCACTGAGCTGCACTTACGGAGGCTCCCAAGCAGCTCCTGCAATGGCTGGCACAAGAGGTATAGTAACCGCATCACATACACCAGGAGATTAGGGTTTGTCATTCAATACAACACTGGGTAGATGCAGTAGTGGGGACACTTGATATCAAAATCAAGGGCACTTGTTTCTGTTTGAAGCTCAAAGACCCTCTCAGAAAGGGCATGGCCAAGGACAGAGAGGTGATCCTGCTTCACGGGGCACAGCAGAGCTAGGCAGGAAGCAGTGAATTCCTGGGAAATTCCGCAATTTCAAGGTTTGTTTTCATTCTGACGTCGAATTTTTAAAAATCTGGGGAAAAAATCATTTGGGGTCAATTCAAACGTTTTGTTTTGATTCTGATATTGGAAAAATGTATATTATAATCTATAATTTAATATAAAATAAATTCTAAATAAAAAGTCATTTTGATACAAAAACTGGATTCCCCTTTGAAAATACAGAACGGACATTAAGCACTTGTTTTCGATTTATTTTTCAAAATGAAATTCCATCAAAACTGTCACATTCCACCACAAGGTTTTGATTTGGATAAGGTGGCATTTCCTGACGGAAAAACATTGCGTCTGAAAATTTTTGACCAGCTCTAGTTTCATGTTATGTTTTTAACATGCACACGGAGTAGTAGGATATAAAATATAGAGTATAGGGGGTAGCCATGTTAGTCTGTATCCACAAAAACAATGAGGAGTCTGGTGGCACCTTAAAGACTAACAGATTTATTTGGGCATAAGCTTCTGTGGGTAAAAAACCCACTTCTTCAGATGCATCTTATAAAATATATGCTGGAAGGTTGCAGTGTAACATGACTTTATTTCTTAAAATCCAGAACCATAACAGACAAGAACCAAAACCAGAGAGAGACAAAGCAGGCTGCTCCCTAAGGCAGCTCTTCAGAACTCATCCACCTTGCTGTAAGCTGGTTGTCTGCAAACTGACTACTGTTAGTACGCTTCCCTACAGAGCCTCCTAGACTGCAAGCAGGACCAGGAAACCCCTGAGGATTTTAAATGATAGCTTACACTTTTTAATACAGTTTTCCATACACCACAGTGCACAGCTCTCACCTTGCAAGGAAGGATCAGTCCTGCAAATCTCTGAGTGCCCCTCACGGCCACAGAAGTCCCGGGCTCAGGGCTGGATCAACCCCTAAGTCGTGCTTGGCTCTAAGAAGTTAAATTCATTCTTAAACCCTCAGCTAGAAGCAGTTCCACTAACCAGATTCACCCAATGGTTCTTCTGGTGCTATGGAAAATGATAGATTTGGTGCATGAATTGAAGTAAAAGCCTCCACTCCCTAAATGTTGTTCCCTCACTTCCCTGTCCACTTCATATGCAACACAACCAAAACAAAATATAGCTCATGTTTCTTTTTCGTGCTACAACCAAATCTATAGCTCAATGGACCCTCTTCTCCCCTGACTCACAGCCCCGCTGCTGCTGGTGGCCTCCAGGGGGCCGTACGAGGTGCATGTTGGCACAGAATTTGCCCCAGTAGCCACACATTAAAATCCAAGCAGCGGCAGGATGTGGCTATGCAGACGGCCTGAGCGCTGGGAGGGGATTTCCGTACATTGACCTTTTCCCTAGTGGAGCCCCCTGCTCTGAATGTGGAGCCCCTGCCCCAACACCTCCAGAGACCCGGAGTCACTCGTCACTCCCCACCCCTGGCCACATGCCAGCAGCGACCGCGCCTTTCTCCCACTCGGTGACTCAGCCACTTAGTGTGAAGAGAAGTTCCCTAAACTCTAGGCGAGTCCTGGCTGCGTCTCTCTCTGTCACGTCTCTTTAGTTGCCTCCCCAGTTAAATCCTCTGCGATTTGCTAAGCAGCAACCTGCTTCTAGTTGCGAGGCGCGGGCTGCCAGCTAATTGCTCGCCTTCCCTTCCACTTAACGTCATCCTGTCAAGCATGAAGGCTGAACGTGGCTCCTTCCTGCTGCCTGTGTGTAGTTGGCCCTGCCTAGGAGAGGCCCCATGCTGAGGGCTCTCCAGTCTGCTGTGGGAACCACAGGGGGCTGCCTGGGGAAGCTGATCCTTCCCCTGGCATGCTGGTAACTACAAGGACCTCTCTGGAGAGGTCTGTAATCACCAGCTGCTTTGCCTGTGTGCCCTGTGGGTCTCCAGCCCTGGGGAGGTACCGGGCAGGTGGAGGATGCTGCTTTGATTGCGCTCACGCTGCTGGAGCAATAATCCAGATCAAAGGGACGCGGGACAAACAGCCTCCTGCTTTGCACCGGGGCCGTGGCTTCGAGGGCTTCATCCAGCCCAGCGGAGGTGCAGAGCACAGGGGCTAGAAGCACCCGGCCCTGCAGAGCAGGGGAGCGCAGCAGACTCGACCCTGCACTACTGAGAGCGTTGCCTAGCAGCTGGAGTGAGGCCTACGAGGGGAGCAGGTAGCTGAGAGCCCCTTCTCTGTCAGACATGCCCATTCTCCACCCAGCCCCCCCATGACAGCGGGGCAATGAATGCGCTGGGGCCGGAGATTTCTCCCCGCTCAGTGCCCAGCGCTTCACCTTGTCCCCGTGCCCAACCTGCTCCCCCAGTGCTGGAGCACACGCTGGTGGCTATGGATCGAAGCCACAGGCATTAACACAGAATGTGCCTGGGGCAAATACCTCCATAGGAAACAAAGACATCCCGGCAGGCGAGGCTGGAGAGAGGCAGGCCGGAGAGAGGCCGACTGGCTGGCCCCTCAAAGCCCAAGAGAGGCTGGTGGGAGCTGGAGGGAGCATGGGCAATGCAGAGGGGATTGGCAGTGTCCCGGAGGGTGAGGAGCTGGTTAGGGTGGAGCAAGGGGATGGAATGAAGCAAAAGGCCACTTGCAGTGGAAACCAGGGCTGGATTAACCTTTTGTGGGCCTGGCGCCAAACATGGGGGCAATGGAGCATGGTGCGGGGGGGTCAGTCCCCAGAGTCAGGGGCCGGCCAGGGGCAGGGCATGGCAGAGGCGGCCCTGCTTCGCCCAGCCCAGTGCGAGGGCACTATTTACAAACCGGCAGTTGCCAGGCGCACAATGGCCCACCGGCTGCGTGCTGCCACCATGCCCCTTCCCCTCGGGGGTGGGCCCATGCCACACCACACATCCCCCCCGCCCAGCACTGGAACCCCCCCCCCCGTACCCTATGGCCAGAGTCTCCCGGACCCACTATACCCAGCACCCCCTCCCCCAACCCTGCCACAAATGCACAGCGCCCTGCACACCACCACCCATGCCCAGCGCCTTCCTGCCACCACAACTGCCCAGCACCCGCCCCAGAACCCCCACTCCCTAGTGTCCGAACACACAGATTTTCTCCACCCCCTCACAGCCCAGCAGCCCCCCCCCCCAGGCCTTCCAGAGACCCACTCCCTCACGCCCTGCTTCCTGACCATACTCACCGGCCCTGCTGGGAGGCATCTGTGTCTGCGGGCTGAGCTGCCAGTGCAGCCAGGGCTGGTCCCAGGGTGGGGAATCACTCTGGCCCCTCGGGAGTGGCACGATCAGCCAGGCCAGGGCCTGCCTCAGGACCCACTTGCCTGGAGGGGCCCAGCCAAGCCCCCCGACACTGTCCCCTGCCCCGCAACTGGCTGAGGCTGGCCAGGCTTCTGCATCAGTCCCAGGCAGCTCAGCTCTGGGGAGACAGGCGGGGCCCCACAGGTGGTGGGAAGCAGAGACTGCCCGGAGCCAGAGGTGCACTGGTGTCCAGCCAGGAGGCAGAGAGAAGCCGGTGGGTGGGGCCAGGGGACGGAGAGGACCCCTCGGCCGGCAGGCAAGCAGGCCGAGAGGAGCAAGTGGTGGGCGGGGTCGGGGGGAGCCAGCGGGCTGGCGGGGTCTCAGGGCACAGTGCAAGCAGAGCAGGCCGGAGCCCCTTCTGAGCATGGGCCCGGCTCCATGGCGCCATTGTAAACCCGGCACTGGTGGAAACGCGTCTGAGGAGTGAGATGAGCTCGGCTGTGAAACCGTCTCCCAGTTGCTTGAGAGGTTAAAACTTGACTGGACAAAAGGCTAGAGAACATGCTGCAGGGAACCGTCCTGCCTTGGCTGGGGATGGGCCTAGAAGGCTGGTCCATTCCCAGCATCTGTGACTCTGCAAGACTGGAGATGTCACTGGGAATCCAGCTTGCAATAAGGGGTCTGTCCCCTTGTAACAATCTTGGGTTGGGGTGGGGGAATGTCTGTGCATTGCTGCCCTCTTCTGGATGCAATAAGATCTGCTGCAGTACATCTGCAGTCTCCAGTGGCTGGGTCGGAAGGAATGCCCAGTGGGTAGGGCACTAGCCTATGACTTAGGAGACCAAGGTTCAGTTCCCTGTTCTTCCAGATTTCCTGTGTGACATTAGGCCAGGTTATAGTACAGACCGATATGGGTGTAATTACATCGCTCGGGGGGTGAAAAATCCACACCCCGAGCGACGCAGTTATACCGACCTACCCCCCGTGTAGACAGCGCTATGTTGCTGGGAGAAGCTCTCCCGTCAGCGTAAGACCATCTTCACTTAAGTGCTACAGCGGCACAGCTGCATCGGCGCAGTGTGTAGACCTGCTCTTAGTCTCTCTGTGCCTCTGTTCCCCAATCTTTCCTGACAGGGAGCTTTGTGGAGATGAACACATTAAGGAGTGTGAGGTAATCAGGCCATATACGGACCTTAGCTAGATTTCCCCAGAAGATACAAACCCTGATTCTACTGCCCATGATGATCTGTGGTTTTAGGGCTTGGGCTCTATCTCCCACGCCAGATGACTGGTTAAGGCCTAGTGTCTGTGGTTTGCAGCCAACTAGCCCAACTCTCTGCTCTGGACATCACACGAGAGGCTGCAGGTTGTACAGAAAGACCCCTTACCCCATTTTCTGAGCTTGTGTTAACAATTTCCATCCCTTGCCCCGCCTGAGAGCTCACAGTTCTCCCTCCAGCTGCCCCAGGAGGGCAGCGTCCTTGTGGCTGGGTCAGGACCCAGACCGGCTCTGCTTTCCAACGGATAACAATCGTGATGTTAAAACGTCATGAACAGCAGGCTCTCCCTGCGTCCCTTCAGACACCCACCACGAGAACGGGCTGGAAACTAGGGAGATTTTTCCAGTGGAAAATTTGTACTTTTTGTCAAAAAAAACATACATTGAAATGTTGGGGTTTGGTTTCCCGATGAAAATTCAAACATTTTCAAGAAAGCAGAAAATATTCTGCAAAAATGTTTTGGCAAAAACCCAGTTCCCCACAGAAAAAAAGTTGGGATTGAAAATTTTCAATGCTTATAATTCTCTTTCAAAGGTCTGCCCAGGAGATGGGAACAAAGAGCCACTGAGATGTGGGCCACACTATGACAAAGTCTGAGATCCCTTGTCGATACGCTCCAGACCCACTCCTGGCTACAGCTGGCTGAATGCTGCAGAAACACCAAGTTTGTGAGGGGTTTCCCCATCCTGCTGCAGGCTAGGAGGTTCTGTACGGAAGTGGTGCAATCTGGGCCTTGTGAAGTCAGTCAGTTTGCAGAGCCAGCCTACAGCAAGGTGGGGTCAGTGGTGCCTCTTTGCCTTAGGGAGCAGCCTGCTTTGTCTCTCTCTGTATTTGGTTCTTGTGTGCTCAGTTTCTGTATAAAGTCGTGTTACGTTGCAACCGTCCAGAAAGATAAAAACATAAAATACTCTAACTTTGCTGTGTGTATGCCATGAACATAACACCCCTGTTAGTCACTGTTTGTGAGTGGGTGTTTGGGGAACAATCGCTCTTTGGGTGAACCCCAGGATTCACAGGTGAACAAGCGTGTTTGTGCATAGAATGTTACTATTTATTTGCCATCTGTTGTTCATTATCCCCCTGCTTCAAAAGCTTCTGTCACCCAGTCACTGAGCAGTAACAGTACCACATGACTGAGATGACTGTTCACACAACATGAACAGCAAATAGGCAAAGTGACCTATTGATAAACACACACAACCTGCTACTTGTTTGCATGAGCAAGTCAGTGGATCCTTAGGAATAATGAATCTGTTTGCAAAGAGCACGGTTGGCTCATGAATGATTCACAATGGGAGAAAAAGGCTAAATTCATGGGGTAATTTATTAGCAATGAATAATTCAGCCGTCTCTAATCCCTGCTACTGCAGGATGGTTCCCTATGGTGCATTTCCTAGAGCCTGTTGAGGTCAAGGAGAATTTTTCTTTTGCCTTCAGTGGGCCAGTACCCACTGGGATCAGACTTCTTGTACTTTGCCTAATTTTAGCAATGGGACTGCTGACCCTCCCTTGGGGAGATGATGCTGACAGGATGGTTTTCTCCCTATTTTCCAGGAGGAGATAAACACGGGTCACAGAGCCAAGATCCTCGCAGGAGAGGGAAGGGTGCAGGTTCCTACACAGCCACGGATAGTAGAAAGCATTTCTTACCACCGATGCCATCGGGTGCCTGGGACTGAGTCTTTTAAGCTAACATGGTGTCTTTCATTTGGGCTTAGGACAAATCTCGAGTAGGAAGGCTGGTTTGATTTTCAATACCAAGAGCATGACTTTCTGGACAGGATTCTCCATTGACTAACCAGCCAGCTGCGGAGTTCTTTCTTCCTTGCATTATTACCTGTGTTCCCCACTGATCGAAAGCCCACATGTTGCTGCTGCTGCTGTTACATATTTATGCTCTTACGCTGTTAGCTAAATTTAGGGCTCCAAAGTGGGCTCATGCATCACATTTCATCTCATCCCCTGAATTATAAATGCTTGGGTCACGGTATAAACACCAATCTTAGATCTCTAGGCTGGATGCTCCTGACTCCAGATGGAAACTGCAGGGAAGGCCATGAGATAGGGGCTGCCCGTGGGCCATCTATCCTGCTTGCCCTGCTCTGCTCGGACCCGCTGCCTCCCTTCCTTTCCTGCTCTCAGGCCGCTGACACTCAAGCAATCGCCACCTGCTCTCATTGGTCTGGCGCTTTCTCTCACACAGCCTCAGTATGGAGCGGGTTCAGCACACAGGTTACTCTGAATAATTCATTTCTTCAGCCCAACTGCACAAGTATTCACAGCACAAATGGATGAAGGCTGGCAGGAAATTTAGCACAGATGCAACATTTTCTGCAAATGTCTGTTATATAATGTGCTCCCTCTCTTGCTCTCACGTAAAGCTTTGACTCACCACCACGTGAAAAGTCCAGGATGCTGCAGCCCCCCATCAAAGCCTCTGAAGGTTATGGCATCTGTTGCTAACGGAACTGGTTTTGTGCACTGCACCTTTAAATTTCTGGGACTCTGCTACATATTCCATTCCGATGCAGCCTGTTATAGAGGGGACACACACACCGTGCTCTCTCCTGAAGAAACTCGTTTCAGAGGTGAAATAGATGCCCCAAGATGCAATCAGAGCCAGACAAGGCAGAAACTAAAGAATGCCATGGAGCTGATTCCCAACAAGAGCTCAGAGTTGCCATGACAACTGGGAAACCCGGGGAGCCCATCCATTACAATATCAGGTTGCAGGGCCTTGGACTTGCCTATGTCATGAAAAAGGATCGAAGGAAGAATTTTTCTGTCAACCTAGCTACCACCTCTCAGGGAGGTGGATTACCCCTGCCAATGGGAGAACCCCTCCCGCTGACATAGCTCGTGTCTACACGGAAGCGCTCAGCGGCGCAGCTGCAGTGTTTTAGGCGTAGACAAGCCCTCAGACTTTGTGCAAGGCTCTTCACATTTAAACCTCTTGTGAAGCTCCATATTTGATTTTCATTTCAATAATGCAATTTGTCATCCCTTTTGTTCTAACAGCGTCTTCTACAACTGGTGGGGCTATGGGGAAATGACTCAGATCGGACCATTTTTTGGCAATTTCCCCCCCAGTCAGTAAATTGTATCCAGGCTGATGAATTGCACACTGTACTCATCTTACAATGCCCGAGAGATACCAACGCTGAAAACAATAATGGAACATTTGGCTCACTTACACACATAATGCACATTGTGCATTAGCAGTGCACACTACACCCTATTAAATTTGATGTAGTCAACAATATTGGTCAGGCTTGTACTGAATCATAGAATCACAGAATATCAGGGTTGGAAGGGACCTCAGGAAGGGACCTGCTCAAAGAAGGACCAACCCCAACTAAATCATCCCAGCCAGGGCTTTGTCAAGCCTGGCCTTAAAAACCTCTAAGGATGGAGATTCCACCACCTCCCTAGAGAACCCATTCCAGTGCTTCACCACCCTCCTAGTGAAAAAGTTTTTCCTAATATCCAACCTAAACCTCCCCCACTGCAACTTGAGACCATTACTCCTTGTTCTGTCATCTGCTACCACAGAGAACAGTCTAGATCCATCCTCTTTGGAACCCCCTTTCAGGTAGTTGAAAGCAGCTATCAAATCCCCCCTCATTCTTCTCTTCTGCAGACTAAACAATCCCAGTTCCCTCAGCCTCTCCTCATAAGTCATGTGCTCCAGCCCCCTAATCATTTTTGTTGCCCTCCGCTGGACTCTTTCTAATTTTTCCACATGCTTCTTGTAGTGTAGGGCCCAAAACTGGACACAGTACTCCAGATGAGGACTCACCAATGCCGAATAGAGGGGAATGATCACGTCCCTCGATCTGCTGGCAATGCCCCTACTTATACAGCCCAAAATGCTGTTAGTCTTCTTGGCAACAAGGGCACACTGTTGACTCATATCCAGCTTCTCATCCACTGTAACCCCGAGGTCCTTTTCTGCAGAACTGCTGCCTAGCCGCTCGGTCCCTAGTCTGTAGCAGTGCATGGGATTCTTCCGTCCTAAGTGCAGGACTCTGCACTTGTCCTTGTTGAACCCCATCAGATTTCTTTTGGCCCAATCCTCTAATTTGTCTAGGTCCCTCTGTATCCTATCCCTACCCTCCAGCGTATCTACCACTCCTCCCAGTTTAGTGTCCTCTGCAAACTTGCTGAGGGTGCAGTCCACACCATCCTCCAGATCAGGGCCGGCTCCAGGGTTTTGGCCGCCCCGAGCAGCCAAAAGAAAAAAAAAAAAGCCGCGATCGCAATTGCGATCGCGATCTGTGGCAGCAATTCGGCGGGAGGTCCTTCGTTCCGAGCAGGAGTGACGGACCATCCACCGAATTGCCACCGAATAGCTGGACGTGATGCCCCTCTCCGAAGTGGCCGCCCCAAGCACCTGCTTGGTAAGCTTGTGCCTGGAGCCGGCCCTGCTCCAGATCATTAATGAAGATATTGAACGAAACTGGCCCCAGGACCGACCCTTGGGGCACTCCGCTTGATACTGGCTGCCAACTAGACATGGAGCCATTGATCACTACCCGTTGAGCCCGACGATCTAGCCAGCTTTCTATCCACCTTATAGTCCATTCATCCAGCCCATACTACTTTAACTTGTTGGCAACAATACAGTGGGAGACAGTATCAAAAACTTTGCTAAAGTCAAGGAATAACACATCCACTGCTTTCCCCTCATCCACAGAGCCAGTTATCTTATCATAGAAGGCAATTAGGTTAGTCAGGCATGACTTGCCCTTGGTGACTGTTCCTGATCACTTTCCTCTCCTCGAAGTGCTTCAAAATTGATTCCTTGAGGACCTGCTCCATAATTTTTCCAGGGACTGAGGTGAAACTGACTGGGTTGTAGTTCCCCAGATCCTCCTTCTTCCCTTTTTTAAAGATGGGCACTACATTAGCCTTTTTCCAGTCATCCGGGACCTCCCCCGATCGCCATGAGTTTTCAAAGATAATGGCCAATGGCTCTGCAATCACATCAGCCAACTCCTTCAGCACTCTTGGATGCAGCGCATCCGGCCCCATGGACTTGTGCTCATCCAGCTTTTCTAAATAGTCCTGAACCACTTCTTTCTCCACAGAGGGCTGGTCACCTCCTCCCCATGCTGTGCTGCCCAGTGCAGCAGTCTGGGAGCTGACCTTGTCCGTGAAGACAGAGGCAAAAAAAGCATTGAGTACATTAGCTTTTTCTACATCCTTTGTCACCAGGTTGCCTCCCTCATTCAGTAAGGGCCCCACACTTTCCCTGACCTTCTTCTTGTTGCTAACATACCTGTAGAAACCCTTCTTGTTACTCTTAACATCCCTTGCTAGCTGCAACTCCAAGTGTGATTTGGCCTTCCTGATTTCACTCCTGCATGCCTGAGCAATATTTTTATATTCCTCCCTGGTCATTTGTCCAATCTTCCACTTCTTGTAAGCTTCTTTTTTGTGTTTAAGATCAGCAAGGATTTCACTGTTAAGCCAAGCCTGCCATATTTACTATTCTTTCTACACATCGGGATGGTTTGTTCCTGCAACCTCACTAATGATTCTTTAAAATACAGCCAGCTCTCCTGGACTCCTTTCCCCCTCATGTTATTCTCCCCGGGGATCCTGCCCATCAGTTCCCTGAGGGAATCAAAGTCTGCTTTTCTGAAGTCCAGGGTCCATATTCTGCTGCTCTCCTTTCTTCAGGATCCTGAACTCGACCATCTCATGGTCACTGCCTCCCAGGTTCCCATCCACTTTTGCTTCCCCTACTAATTCTTCCCTGTTTGTGAGCAGCAGGTCAAGAAGAGCTCTGCCCCCAGTTGGTTCCTCCATCCAGCACTTGCACCAGGAAATTGTCCCCTACACTTTCCAAAAACATCCTGGATTGTCTGTGCACTGCTGTATTGCTCTCCCAGCAGATATCGGGGTGATTGAAGTCCCCCATGAGAACCAGCACCTGTGATCTAGTAACTTCTTTTAGTTGCCTGAAGAAAGCCTCATCCACCTCTTCCCCCTGGTCTGGTGGTCTATAGCAGACTCCCACCGCGACATCACCCTTGTTGCTCACACTTCTAAACTTAATCCAGAGACTCTCAGGTTTTTCTGCAGTTTCATACCAGAGCTCTGAGCAGTCATACCGCTCTCTTACATACAATGCAACTCCCCAACCTTTTCTGCCCTGCCTGTCCTTCCTGAACAGTTTATATCCATCCATGACAGTACTCCAGTCATGTGAGTTATCCCACCAAGTCTCTGTTATTCTAATCACATCATAATTCCTTGACTGTGCCAGGACTTCCAGTTCTCCCTGCTTGTTTCCCAGGCTTCTTGCATTTGTATATAGGCACTTAAGATAACTCGCTGATTGTCCTGCTTCTTGCACTCTCCTGCTAGTGCTTCCTCCTGGTATCCCACTTCCTCACTTACCTCAAGGCTTTTGTTTCCTTCCCCTTGAAGTGTCAAACATTCCCGCGTTTAACAGAAGTCATAGATCTATGATCATAAGGCGCATTTTTTTTATTGGTGAACAAATATTTTTTCCAATAAGTTGTTTTTGAACTGGCTGTATTCAGCTGAATTTTTTTTTGCCTCTCATGCTTAATTCAGTCTCCCCTGCTGAACCATACATAACTTGGTTGGGAAGAGCTAGTCGATGCATCAAAACTGTCGCTGTTGTCTCTTGAGCTGCTCAAACATTTCTTGATACAGTCTCAAATTGTCCGTAATACTATGTGTGATTTTGAGGCTTCGTTCCATAGAGGGATCGTATTCAGAAATTAAATCATTCAAGTGTTTCACTGCTTGGAACACTTCAGCAAATTTATGAAGATTCCAACTTGCTGGCTCTTCCTGTTCATTATCATCATCTTTGTCTTCTGTAGACGATTTTATCAGTTCCTCTAACTCTTCGTTAGTCAATGTTTCTCTATGGCTCTCAATTCTTCAATTTCTTCCTCAAGGATGTCGACGAAGCCATCACCACCCACTTGCCTGGCCACCTGAACAATGTGTTTCACTTCTTTGTCAATGGTCGTGAAACCCTTAAAAGCATTCACACATTCTTTCCATAGGTTTCGCCAACATGCATTGACTGTTTCAGGCTTGATTGCATCCATTGCCTGTTTAATATTAGTGATGCAATCAGCAATGTTGAAGGACTTCCAACACTCCATCACATTAACATTGGGATCAGCATCCATAACGCTACGTATCCGTGAGAACGTAAGCCTCGTGTACGTTGCCTTGAAACAGCGAATCACTCCTTGGTCGAGAGGCTGGAGGATGGAGGTGGTATTGGGGGGGAGAAAGACGACTTCAACGTCGTTATGTGCAAACCGGAGTGCTGCAGGGTGGCCAGGAGCATTGTCTACGATCAGCAACACTTTAAAGTCAAGTCCTTTCTCTTCGAGGTACCGCTTGACCTCCGGAATGAAACTCTTGTGGAACCAATCCAGAAATAATGCTGCCGTCACCCAAGCCTTTTTATTTGATTGCCAGAACACAGGCAGGAGATTTTTGTTCTTGCCTTTTAGGGCATGGAGATTTGCAGCCCTGAAGAGCAAGCCCGGCTTTATTAAATGCCCAGCCGCATTGCCACAAAACAGCACAGTCACATGGTCTTTAGCTGCTTTGAAGCCAGGGGCTTGTCTTTCTGATTTCGAAATGTAAGTGCAGTTGGGCATTTTTTTTCCAGAAGAGCCCAGTCTCGTCAGCATTAAAAACTTGTTCCGGAAGATAGCCCCTTTCCTCTATGATTTTCTTTAATTGTCCGGGGTAGGCTTTTACTGCCTCTTCATTGGCAGATGCAGCTTCACCAGTAGTCTGCACGTTTTTGAGGTTGAAGCAGTTCCTAAAACTGTTAAGCCAACCTTGGCTGGTTTTGAATTCCTTCTCATCAGAAGGCCGTCCCTCTTCGGCAGGAGGTTTGAACAGCGCATAGAGGCTAAGAGCCTTTTCTCGCAACGTGTTGCCATCGATAGGCACACGTTTACGGTTCATGTCTTCCAGCCATAAGTTTAATGCCTTTTCAGTCTTCACTAAAGTCTTATCACGCACCTGCCTCATCACCTTAGCAGTCATTGGAGCACTTGATGCCACGGCTTGACGAATTTCTCTCTCTCGAATCTTGATGGGATGGATGCTAGATTCATTGCGGCCGTATTTACGCGCCACGTTGGAGACCGACATACCATCTCTCAATAAGTCCAACACAGCCAGTTTTTCCTCCAGCGTTGGAACAGATCGCTGTTTCTTCGGTTGAGCTCCAGATGAAGTAGTTGGCTTGCGTTTAGGGGCCATGTTGTATGAAAAATACGTATCTTTAAACACTAGAATCACACTCAGCGCGGCGAGATGCTCACATTATGAGAGGCACGCGGGAACTGAGACCCACTGAAGGAACAGCAGATTCACGTCTCCCATCTCATGCTCACTCCAGGGCATACGCTCACTGGGTGGAATCGCCCACACTATTTACAGGTATCTTGTTTTTCTTTTTTTTGCCGAGCGCGTATAGCTGAATTTGCGTAAGTTAAATGCGCGTATGATGCGACTCACCTGTACATGCTCTGTGTGGGGGCACGGATCACAGTCTCTATAATCCTAATAAGATCCCAGCCCTTTACCATGTTTCCTTGTGTTTTATTTTGATCTTTCCCAATAGATCTGCAATAGGAGTCATTTTGGGGAAGTTCTATGGCCTGTGGTATTTAACATATCAGACTAGATGATCACAATGGTTCCTTCTAGCCTGGGAATCTAAGAATCTACTGTGGCATAACTCAGGGCAGGGTTTGGCCTATAGCTCCTGAAATCAGCTATTCCCCAAGTTCCCTCCCTGCCCAAGGTTTCCTACTGGGTCCCCTCTAACTCCATCCAATCGACAAAGAGTGCCTATTGTCCCCTATGACTGGAAGGGACCTCGAGAGGTCGTCTAGTCCAGTCCCCTGCACACCTACTGGGTTGTTTCTCACAGCAGGAAAGAATCATTTATCACAGGCGTTTCTGTCCAGCCAACGGACTTGTGTGTGTGTGTGTGTGTGTGTGTACACACTGCCAGTGAATTAATTGCTGCTGAAAGGTGTTGGGATTAGCAGCCCTGGGGAGGAACCCTCTGTCTATCCCCGGAGCAGGGAAAGCAGCCGTGAAAGCAGCACCCAGCAATGGGTGTCACCTGCCCTGCCCTGCAGAGATGAGAAGGGAGGGAGGTCAGGCTCCCTGGTGTACACAGGCTTCTGCCTAGGGGACAATGAGCACCAGCTGGGTGTTGCAATCTGAGCCCCTGCCCTCCGGGTACTGGAGCAAGGCCCAGTAGATTGGGGCCCACAAACCACTGAGTATTCACCATAGCAACAATTTTCAACCTGTGTTGACATAGGCCCAATACAGAGCAATGACCTAGAGATGGACGTTTCTGTGTATCCATTTCCTAATCCCCCGAGCCAGCCAGACTCCTTCCCCTCACCACCCTTCTGAAAACACGCAGCAGGTGGGCTGGGCGTCTGGCAAGTCTACATCAGTTCCCCCTCTCTAGCTCCCAGGCAGACTGCACTCTGCAGCCCAACTGCTGAGCAGAGCGAGCTCCCAGATCCCAGTTACCAGGCAAGTTGTTGATGCGCTGCAAAGGCTGCAGCTGTGCGGCTTCTCCAGATGAAGACAGGCCCTGAAATGCCTCTCCAACTCCACACAGCCAGCCTGGAGCTGCCCTGCACCTCAGTGCATGGGACGCCAGCCAGGCAGGAGACAGCTCCCTGAGAGCAGGCCAGGGAACTGGTTGTCAGTTTCAGGGTAAATGCACCTGTATTTCCCCCTCCATGGTCCTTCGAGGGCATCCAGTTAAGGTTTCCAGCTCCCAGGCATCACTGCTCTTGGGTGGAGACCTGTGTCTCTCTCCCTTCTGACTGGGGGGTTTTAAGTGTAGCTCCTTGCCTGCGCTGTGATATCACCAGCAAGCCAGGCTGCCTAAAGGCCAGTTCCTGCACAGTACTTTCTCTCCAAAGGCTCTGACCCGTGTATTGCCAGCAGTTACATATGACCATCCAGCTCCTCCAGGCAAGCACCTTTATTCTTAAGGTAAAAGCATTACTAAGAAAACATAAAAACAATACAAGTTCCCATATGCATGTTAAATGCTCACCAGAGGTCACCCATCAGCCTTATGGGGCCTCAGTGGGCCAAAGATTTTCCAACTCTTCTGCAAGGGCGGGGCCCTTGGACTGGAGGTCCTGTCCGTTTGCTGGATCAGAAAGAAGTCCCTGAAGCAATGTAAACCCAGCCTTTTTATGCCAAAAGCCCTTTCTAGGTCTGTTGGTCTCTGGAAAATCCAGTATGAACCAGCCTATGCAGCCCCCACCCCCCCAGGGTGGTACCTCTCTGGAGGTGTTTACAACCTGAGTGATTCTCCTGAATCACCTTCCACTGTTCTTAGTTCCTGGTGGAGATCCCACCTTGAGCTGCAGACATAGATCTTTCAGATACTTATGCAATATGCTCCCCAAAGCTATTGCAGGCACCATGTGTCACCCTGGTGACCCCCCACACTTTCTCTTCCAGTCCATTACCCCAGCCTTCTCAGCAATGCCTGGCTGGAGGCATTTGGCAACACAAAGTATGTAGGGATGGGGTGTTTCCTGCAGTTCTAGAACCCAGTCATATTGCCAGGCAAACCCTCTTAAATCTGGATTTACTTTGGAAACATGGCCAAATGGATGAAGAGGATCTGATGCATTCCCCAAGGCAGGTATGGGAGAGAGCCGGTACCTGGTTGGCTGCCTTCCTGGCAGCGTCTGCAATAGCCAAAACCAAAATTCAGAGCCTCACTCACACCAGTTTTACATCAGTGCAATTCAATTGACTTCAATGGAGTTACTCCTGATTTACACCAGTGTAAATGAGATGCTTATCAGTCCCTAAACCTCCACCCTTATGGTTGCAAAGAAAACATTCCACATGTGATCCGATGCGGGCCCATCTGCCTGAGTCTGCAGACAGCCTGAAACCATAGCTCAGAGACTTGCCCCCAGTTAAGTCTGACGCATAATGTCAACAATGCCCATGGTGGGTGGAATTTTCAAAGGACCGAAAGGAGCTGGGTGTCAAAATCCTGATGAAATTCAATGAGAGGTGCCTCTAAGGGTCTGTCTCCACCGCAGCGGAAGTGAGTCTCCCAGCCTGGGTAGACAGATTTGTGCTAGCGGGGCTCAAGCAACATGGATGTTCCAGCTTGGGCAGAAGCTCAGGCTCTCCAGCCCCCCAGCCCAAGCTCCAGCCTGATCCAGAACATCCACACTGCTGGTGTGCGTCTGTCTACCCTGGGCTGGGAGGCTCACTCCCCACTGCAGTCGAGACAGACCCTTACCCCCTTATAAATGTTTTAATTCCTCTCAGATTAGCAGAACCATCCAGGTGCACTGGGTTTGTGGGGGGAGGGTGAGGTTATAGGCAGTTCTTAGGTAGAGTCCCACCACTTTCCTTACTCCCGGCTGACACCTGACCTGAGCCAGGGACAAGCCTGATCCTGGATGCGGGCTAAATGTATTCAGAGGCCAAAATGTCCAACAGTGGCCCCTGATCCCAAGGACTAGAGTGTTTGGGGGCCCTCCTTGACGTGCCATATTGTTCAGCCATTGCTTTCCTTCTCAGCACCGGGCAGCACGCCCCCATTTGGCAGGGGTGTCTGCTTATCCCAAGTCGGTAATCAATTGTTAGCACATAGGGCCTAGTACCCGTCTCACTTAATGTAGCTAGACTAGGTGATGCCTCGCAAAGCACAAACCCATGTGTTCTGGAACAAATGTCTGCGTGGGGGCAGACCAGCACTGACACACTGTTTGCTAACTTGAACTAATTGCAATCAATGAACTCAAATTAAAAGGACTCGGGTCTAGACAAACCCTTTCGCCATGTGGCTCCAGGGAACGACAAAGGGTAAGAAAGAGAGCCAATAGCCAGAATCCTGGTTTTAAAGTGGTCTAGCGGAGTGGTTCTCAACCGGGGTCAGGGAGCCCCTGGGGGGCCATGAAAATAAACCAGAGAGGGGCTGGCATTAGACTCGGTGGGGCCCAGCGCAGAAAGCTGAAGCCCAAGCCCCACTGCCCAGGGCTGAAGCCAAAGCCTGAGCAACTTGGCTTCACGGGGCCCCCTGTGGCATGGGACCCCGGGCAATTGCCCTCCTTGCTACCCCCTAATGCTGGCCCTGGCTTTTAATCTACTGGATATGCAGAAAAACAGTTGTGGCGCAAGTGGGCTGTGGGAGTTTTATAGCATGTTGGGGGTAGGGCCTCAGAAAGAAAAAAGTTGAGAACCCCTGGTCTAGTGATTAGGGCACGAAGCGAAGCCAGGAAGTCTGGGTTCTGTTCCTGGCTCTGCCAATGGCCTCTCTGACCTGGTGGGGAAGGGGGAAATCTCAGTATCTCAGCTTCCCGTCTCTAAAACGGGGTGGCGTGCTGAAATGTGGGTCTTTGCTGTTGTGGTGAAGAACAGGGAGGACAGGCACTAAACCAGGGCAAAAGGTTGCTATTGTACTCGGAGTAAGAGAGGGCAGAAAACAGGGAGATGTCCCTGCCCAGAGCGGGGCTCCATGGAAACCCACCTCCAAAGGAATTCACAAGTGGCGAGTGCTTCTATAATTAGTGATACCAGTCAGCTCTGTGTTCTCGGAGAACCAGGGCGCAGTACCCAGCCTGTCTGACTCATGAAAAACACACACACACACCCCAGCCTCTGCTTGAACCAAAACCGATCAGAGAAAAGACTTGCCGAGAGCAGTGAAGGGGGTTGGGAGACACACCTAGACCCCTCCTGACAAGGGAGACAAGATTAAGGCATCTCCATTAGCATACAGAATGGAGAACAGAGAACCACAAGGAACTCTGGGACCAGAAAAGCAGGGAAGCACTGCATCATGGGAATCTCTGCTGCAGATGCTAATGAACCTACACCTGCACACACCCAGCTCAGCAGTTATCAGATCAATTCTAGTAATAAATCCGTTATTAGTATCCAAAATACTGAAGCAACCTAATTGCACTGTGAGCTCCCTGGTAAGAAACACCACCCATAGCCAAGAGTGATCAGCTCCTGTTGTCTAGCCTAAAGAAAACCCTTGAGTCATCAGTTTACCCATAAACAAATCTAGTGTTCTCTCTTGAACCATTGTTGTTTCTCTACAAAAACCCCTACCCACGCTCCAAGTAAGTGTTCTGATGCTTGGATCCAAACTCTGCATCAGTTCCACTGGGATTTCATCTTCTCCTGACTGATCATGCTGGAGGCTCTGCCTGTCTCCTGCCCTCAGGACCCTGAGCTACCACCATCACCTGGGAACCCCGACCAGTTCAAGCTTCATGGATTGGTGAGATTCCAGCTCTCTCTCTCTCTCTGTTTTCTTTTCTACCTCAGCCAGGTATAGTTTTCTATATATGACTTTTGTAACCTTTAATAATGTAACTGTTAAGTTGGTTTAGGCTCCCCTTGTATAGTTATCACTATTATTCAATAAAGAACTTCTATGGTTAAGCTGGTTGCTTCTCTCTCTCTCTCTCTGAATTTTACTCTTTTGTGTTTTTAGCTTCCCCATTTACTCTTCAGCAACGCTTCTTTTACCTAAGCTAAAGATCCCTGCAGTGCCCAAAAATACTGTGGGGGTTGCTCATCAAGTGGGTTACTACCAGTACAATTGTGACGTGAAAGTGGGGATAGGGACGTGCTGAACCTGTGACATATGAGGGTGGCAGCTTGAAAGTGCTGCTCGACCAGGGCCGGCTCCAGGCACCAGCTAAAGAAGCAGGTGCTTGGGGCGGCCAATACCAAGGGCGGCATGTCCGGCCGCTATTGGGGCAGCACGTCCGGGTCTTCGGCGGCAATTCGGCGGCGGGTCCCTCAGTCCCTCTCGGAGCGAAGGACCTGCCGCCGAATTGCCACCGAAGAGGGGAGCGACGCGATCGCCCCGCCGCGGCTGTTTGGTTTTTTTTTTTTTTTTTTGCTGCTTGGGGAGGCAGAAAACCTGGAGCCGGCCCTGTGCTCGACCCAGACTACTGAGTCCAGGAGCATATAAGGGTGGCAGCCTGGAAGTGCTGCTCGACCAGCCTGCTCAGGCTTACTGTATTCCGGTGTGGTACCTTTGGCACATAAGGGTGGCAACTTGAAAGTGCTGCTTGGCCCAGAGACATCTAAGGGGTCAGCTTGAAAGTGCTGATTAATCCGGTCCGCTCAGACTTGCTCTGTTAGAGAGTGTGTGTGTGTGTGTGTGTGTGTGTGTGTGTTCATCCGGTTCTGGGGCTGGAGGAACCCAGCCCTAGGAAACCTAGGTCTTGCGGGATAGTTCCATTGGGAGGGGACCTTGCAGAAGGGAGGAACAGAGCTCCATATGAAAACACACGTGACACAAACAGCACATTGATAGAATTACAGAACTCTCCCCCCCCCAGAAGAGTAACCCTAATAAATGAGCGTACCCCAAAGTAACGGGCAAATCTGGTGACATTAGTGTTACACAATTAGGACTCTGCATTGTCAGTTAGTCATGCCAAGGCCTCCTGAGAGACCATCCCGAAAGCTGGTGCAGTCAGGCTGGGAAAGGATGAGTGTGTACAATGCCTGACAACAAAGCCATTGCTACTTACGTGTGGGCCCGATCCTGAGCACACTGACCCTGGTGTAAATCAGGAGTGACTCCACTGAGGTCCCTGGAGTTACAATGCTGATCCCCTAGTGTCAGGGAGATCAGAATCAGGCCCCCTATGGTAGGAAGAAAGAATCATGACAATGCAAAAGACGACTAGCTGCTCTCTTTACAAATGCAGGGATCACAAACCTACAGCACCTGAACTCCCCCAGCAGAGCCAGTGCCTGCTGCCCTGCACGACTGCCCCCTCTTCTAGGGGACCCTCAAATGCTCCCTCCCCCTGGAACTGTGCTCTCTTTGGATAGCTTGCTCCATCGAGACCCCAACCAGCCTATAGGGAAAGACATTCCAGTAGCATTGCCTGGATACTGCTCCCGCCTTCACCTTTGGTCCATGACCTCTTCCTAGTATCTCCGAGAGCTCCTTGGCCTCAGGCCAGCCCTTTCCTTTCACGTCTCCATGGCATCTTTGTCTCCTTTTCTCTAATTTACAGTGGCAAGGGCTGGCTGGTCTTTATGTGTAACTCATCCGCACTCAACACTTCTGTCTCTGTCTCAGCATTTTTCTTGTGACCAGACTTGTGCTGTTTGCCAGAAGCAGACTCATTCTCTTGTCTAGTGACTTACGTAATGTCAGAGAAACCCTTGTTCCTGTAGATCCTCCAGGCTTCTCTGGATGCACAGCCCAAAATCTCATGTATCTTTGATTTGGGTGCACTGCCTAACAGTCAGTCTTCACTCCCAAAGTCATATTGCTAGTTTGCCATCTGAATCAGGCCTTCTCCCAGCCTGCTTCATTTTGCATAACATCTTTCATACTCCATGCACACAAAAGGGCTTCCCAGGGGATAAATAACCGAGTTGCAGAGTGAAAGGGTAGATACTAGCTAAGGAAGAGACAAGGGGGCAGGGGAGGGTGGAGGACGTGTCCCAAGGAGTTGATAGGGTGGAAAGATGTTCCAGATGGCAAGATTGACTCATTGAAAGGAACTAAACTGCAGAGTTTCTGAATTTCGTAGGAACTCAGGCCTGGCCTACACTAGAAAATTAGGTTGGTTTAACTACCTGAGTCAACGGTGTGAAAAATCCACACCCGAGTGGAGTAATTAAGCCCACCTAAATCCCCGTGCAGACAGCACCAGGGCAATGGTAGAATTCTTCAGTCAACCTAGCTACCGCCTCGTGAGGAGGCGGATTACCTACGCCAGAGGGAGAAACCCTGCTGCTGTCAGGGCAGGTAGTATCTTGTTATGGCAGAGCAGCTATGGCGCTGTAGCAATGTCAGTGTAGACAAGCCCCCAGAGTCAACACACTACCCACATAAACGATGCGTGAGGGACCCAGAGGGATCTGTAAGATCTAAGAGGAGGAGCATGGAGACAGAGGGTTTTAGGTGAGACCAGCCCACCTTAGCTGGGGTCAATTCACGGGGCTTCACTCAGGGCTGTGTTGTTCATCTGCCTTTGCCTTGAGGAAGTGGCCGCACTTTAGGTCCCTGAGCCTGAATAGTTTCGAGAGACTTTGCACAGGAAATGGTTTGGTGGGTTTAAATTTAGCTCAGCAACCACCTGAAGATCTGAGGAGTGCAAATGAGCAACAAGACACTGCAGCTGAGAGAACTTTCCCAGCCAGCCAGATTTAGGGCGTCAGAGACTTGGTTTGACTGACGAATTCGCTCCCAGAAAGCAAATGGAACATGGGAATGGGGTATCGAAAAGGGAGGGGTCTTGAGGCCCCACAGCTCTGCAGAAAGCTGCCCCCTCCCCTCTGGCTTCGGGGTCAGATTCTGTCACCCTTACTCCCATGCCTGGGCACCCGCAGCTCCCATTGACTTTGGATGGAGCTGGGGGCGCTCAGCACCTCTGAAAATCAGGCCAACGGAGGGTGAAATTCCCCGCAGTGCAGAGAGCCCGCACGAGGTCTAGGCACCGCTTTGGAGGCGTTGTGCTAAGCAGTTCCTTGTGCTGGTCCTCTTCAGAGGGATGTATTTGAGCCAGTGAGTAGCACCAAACGCCACGAGTAAGACACTACTCACTGTGAGGAGACAGAGAAACTGTTCAGCACGGTCCTAGATGCAAACAAAGGAAAATTTAGGCTGAATGTTAGCGGATACGCCCTCCTTTTGGAAGCTGCAGAACAGGGTGCATGCGTGTCCCACGGCATGGCCTGCCGGTTAGGGTGCTGGGGTAGGACAGAGAGGTTTGAGGCAGCTGGGCCAAATCGGCAGCTGCTCAGAAATCTGCTGCCCTTCCCACCCCATAGTGAATGACCCCCCTGCTCCCCTCTAGGCACCTAACTTAAAGGGCTGGACTTTCAGTGTCCCAGTGGGAGCTGCTGAGTGCTTTTGAAAATCTGGCTCTACAATGGGATTTTTCAGTATCCTAAGGAACCTAGGGGAATCAGGAACCTCAAATCCCATGGAAACACAATGACAGCTGGGTGCATAACTCCCTTAGGGCCCTTTCATCACCCCTGTGATTTCACAGGTCCCAGATAAAATCCCTCCTGCTGCTGACCCACTTGGGGACGCAACGTTACTGAGTGGGTGACAGTAACAGTTAAGCTGTTTCCTTCTAGGCAGATGGGAACCCCCTCACCAAGGTCAAGGGAGCCCCAGGCCGGAGCACAACTCCTGCCGGAGCAGTGCTGAACTAGACAAACAGGGGTAATCAGTTATGTCTGGGCATCTCTTTGCCAGAAGACACTGATGGAGGGAGTTTGGAGAAAAGCAAGACAGATTATATGGGGCAGTGGTGAAGGGACTGGTTATGAGGAGAGATCCATGCCTAGCTTGGCTAAGCAACAAGGTGGTTCCAGGAGGGGCAGGGGCAGTGAGGGGAGGTGATTGGGCAATGTTAAAAGCCACCTAAGACCTGAAGGGTGTGAACGCCAACGAGGGAGAAGAGTTATTCTGGCTAGTGTGAGAGGGTGTAACTAGGAGCTATGGGGGGAACCAAGAAAGGGAAAAGTTAAGATAATGAACATGCAAACAGTCCTGGCAGTGAGATTTGTCAGGGCGTGGAATGGTCGCCTGGAGGAAAGGGGCGGAAGAACCATTTTTCAATAAGACTGCAGGACAAGGGGGGCTTTCACAGTGGCTTGCAATGCAGGAGACCAGAGCTGAATTCCTGACTTTGCCCTGAGTTACTGTGACCGTAGGGAAGTCACTTTGTCTCTCAGTTTCCTATCTAGACAGTGGGGTTAGTAAAACCCTCCTCTCTCATAGGCAGTGGGCAATGCTCAGCAGGAAGGCAATAAGGGCTGGGTACGTATCTAGTTTGGTAAATGTGCAATAGGGAACAGTGCTGCTTGGGCAGAGGCGTGGACTAGATGGTTTATCTCTCTTCCATCTCCGAGCTCTGTGATTTTTTTTTTAAGCCGCAGATTCTCCTCTCCAGTTCAAGGGGAAGCTGCAGTTTAGCATTTCAACAGCTTATAGCCCTTTTCATCAGTAGGTCTCCAAGTGCTTTTCAAAGGAGGTCACCATCATTATCCTCTTTTTACAGGTGGGGAAACTGAGGCACAGAGCAGTGACGTGACATGCCCAAGGCCACCCAGCTGGCCAGTGGCAGAGTCCCAGTCCAGTGCTCTAGCCAGTAGGCCATACTGCCTCATTTAACACCCTGCTTTTACCTTCAGGTGTCTCCGTCGCCTCCGGTGAGATTTTTATAATTTCATTTTGCGGATTACTCTGGAGTCGGCTTCTGTGTTAATCAGCCAACGCCGGACACTGCAGCTTTGCTACCCTGCTCCTAGGTTTTCTTTTGCACAAAGCAGTTTTCCAGCTTGCTCGGAATGACTCTCATTAGTCACCATTAGCAGAGGCTGCATTCTCCTCCCAGTGCTTCTAGGGGTTGAGCACTGTCAGAATCAGCCCCCCACTCCCCATTATTCCCGGCTGCTCTGAAGCCATCGGTCCTACCCGCATTTTGACAGCTGCTCATTATTCACCACTATCAGGTAAGGCAGACACTGCACCAGATCCTTGGGAACAGGAACCTGCTTATAGGGCTCCCAGTTCCCTAACAAAGGACCCCCAGCTTCAAACCACCCCAGCTTCTTCTTATTACTGTTTGAATTGCAGTAGCAACTAGAGGCCCTAACCCAGACCAGGGCCCCATTGTGCTAGGTGCTGTACAGACAGGCCACGAGAGATGGTCCTTGCCCTGAAGAGTTTACAACCTGAACAGACAAAGAACTGGTAAAGAATGAAAGGAGAGGGATAGAATTAATGCCAGTCAACGTGGTTCTATGAACATAGTCTTGTCAAACAAACCTGATTGCATTCTTTGAGATCACCATTTTGGCCGATAAAGGTCACTGTGTAGATGTAACATACTTAGATTTTTCTAAGGTGTTTGATTTACTGCCACATGACATTCTAATTACAAAAATTAGCATGATATAGTATCAATTAAGCACATGTTAAATGGATTGAGAGCTGGGTAACTGACAGATCTCAAAAAGCAATTGTCAGTGGGAATCATCATCGAATGGTGGGAATCTTAGCATCTGCACCTGACATAAGAGCTAATATGAACACAGGCAGTGCAGGAAAAGGGTAAAACACCCACCATATAAATATAGTGGATTCCATTCCTCCAGGCCTCAGATAACAGGGACTGCAGGGAATTGATTTCATGGAATACACTTAATAGGGTGTTAAAACCCTTTTAAATGGAAACCTTTCAAGCCCTTGTGCTGGGTAAGAGGGGCGGCTAGAATCTGAGGCCAAGAATTTAAAAGATGAGTGTCTAAAGTTTGTCTGTAAAGTCTATAATCAGGTGAATAAAATGGTTTGTTTGCAAAACAAATAATGAACAGCACCCTGTAGGTCAGTTGCTGACACAGCAACAATAAAACCTATTTGATGGCTGGGAGTCTGAACAAGAGAATAGAAGTAAAAAGCTTCAGAATTTGCAGTTTAGTTTATGCTCAGGCGTATGCAGAACATAACCAAAGAGATGCTGTATCTCTATTTGTGTGCATTATTTACTAGATTTCTAGTGTAATAGGAACTAGGATGAGACCTTCACGGGGGACTGATTATCCCACAGCTGACTAATAACATCTAGCTCTTATACAGTACTTTTTATCCATAGATCTCAAAGCACTTTACAAAGGACATCAGAATCATTAGCGTCATTTCACAGATGGGAAAACTAGGCACAGGGCGGAGACTGGCCAGTGTTGGAGAGAAGATGCTGAACTGAATGGACCTCAGGTCTTATCCATACTGGAAATTCCTATGAAAATCCACAGGTCCCTGAGGTTTCGCATTTTATATGCTGGTTCTCCACATTCCCCATCCAGTCCCCCAGGATACAGTTTTGGATGTTTCGTTGCATTCGTCGTCTGTTTGGCAGGCTTGAGAAATGTTCTCCTGGGCTGTGGCCATTCATGGAGGAGAGCTGTTCATTGATAGTTTTTCATTGATTTTTTTTTTTTCAGCTGCAGAGGCCACGTGAAATCCCATACTCCTGTGGTTAAAGCTGTTTAGTTCCAAATGTGGCCACGACATGTCCCAATGTATCTCTAAGAAATTAATTCTACTGTACAGGGAGATGGGAAAACCATCTTCCTAGATTACATTGATCCCCAGCAATCTCATTTCTTTAGGACTCTGCCTGTTCTTACCTTGGGAGAATTTTCCCATGGATCACTTATACAACCAAATCTTACAGGGTTTCCGCATCCTAGAGTTTCTCCGTGTACTTTCATTGCTTTCCTAGCCGTATGGAGGAGAATGTGGACATCTGCATTTGATTGGCTCAACTAACAACCTCATCATCATTGCAACTGTTACTCCTTTTTGATCTGAGCAGTTTGCCAATTTTGGAGGCCCTGCCGGTTGTTTTCATTAGGAGGAGAAATGGATGATATGAATCAGGTATTTCTCTGATGCAATCTTGTTTATTTACAAAGAATGTGCAAAGACCTGTTTTCCTGAACACAACAGGAATTAAACAGAAGATGGTTTCTTTGTTCAGAGTCCCACGCCACTTTTCAGCTAGCACTCAGCCCCAAAGTTTTCTCTCTAGGTTTTTTCTATGAGCCATGTTCCCTGCGCTTGTTCTGTTTATTCCTTCGCATTCTGCTCCTTCTCTGTGTCTGTTTCTGTGTTGCTGCTTCTCTTTCTTTCTCTCACACACAGACACACCGCTCCAATCCAATCAATCCCCTGCCCCAGCGCTTGTTAGCAGATCACCGTGGAACCCCCTTGGGCTGCCTAGCTCGGATCCCAGTCTAGCCTTGCACATGGCTTTGGTTTGGGCAGGGGCCCCTATTATTTCAGCTACCTATTCCATGAAGGAATTCAATTGCTTCTTACATTTATCCTGGATGAAAGGCAGCTCTTCCGCCCACCAGCTCCAATGCGTTTTAACCCACTCATAACACACCAGTACTTAAGACTGACATAGTCCTAAACACCTTAACAGCAGCACTTCATAAACATTAACCAGTTAAGCCTTATAACACCCCTCTGAGGTATTTTCCCCATTGTACTCATGGGGAAAATGGGAAACTGAGGCTCGGGAGAGATTTAGGGCTAGATTTTAAGGAACGGCGCTGTTTATTAGTGAAGCAATAGGTTACCTACATTACCAACATCTCTGACTGGAGACACTCAGAGTATGTCTACACTGTCTGCAATAAAACACACGCACTGGCCTAGGTCAGCAGTCTTGGGCTCCCAGGACACTGGCTCCAGGGCTATAAAATCACAGTGTAGAGGTCTGGGCTTGGACTGGAGCCTGGGTGCTGAGACCCCCTGAGCAGGGAGCGTCCAGGCTGTATTTTTTACACCTCTGCGGCCTGGGCCCCTGGGCCGGAGTGAGGAGACCCAGGCCAGCTGTGGGGGTTTCCCTGCAGGGTAGAGGTCCCTCATACGCCTGGGTCGGACGCGTCAGAGTGACTCTCCTGCGATATCGACATGGGCGGGGTGTGCCCCGATTCACACCGCAATGCACCCCAGTGATCCTGCCCTTTGGCTAACCCCCCCCCCAATCACTGACTTCTTTGCGGCCACATGCACCATCCCCGAGGCCCTGCTGCGGGGAGCCCTGGGCAGCGAGAAGCGGGGCCGAGGGGGTGACACTGCGCGCACCAGGCCCTGGCACAGCGGTGACCCCCGGAGGCTGCTGGCGCCATCAGTCACTGCGGAACGGTGCTGCCCTTTGCAGAGCCCGAGCCAGCGCCAGCGCCAGCCCCCAGCGGCGCCCGGCCAGCCCGGCCCAGGCGTGACTCCGCCCGGCCAGCCAGGTGCTCGGCGGGCGGGGCCCGGCGGAACGAGCCGAGCGCCGGGAACATTGTAACCCTGCGAGCCAGCTGCGCCCGGAGCGTCCTGCGCCATGGGGGCCTGCCTGGGGGTCTGCTCCCTGCTGAGCTGCGTGAGTGCCCCTGCCCGGGCGGCGCCCTCTCCGGCATGCCCCGGTGCTCCTGTGTCCCTTCTCCGGGACCCTCGTTCTGCTCTGCTCCCTGCACCCTGCTGGCTCTCCTCTTCCGTCCCCGTTTCGTTCTCTGTTTCTCCCCTTTCCCCGGCAGATTGTCTCTCTCCTTCTGCGCCTTTCTTTCCCTCCGAGGTCCATTTCTTCCCGAGGGCGGAGAGCTGCCTGTGTGCAGGGATCAGACTCGTTCTTCTCTCCCCCCTGAACTTGACTCTCTCCTGCTAAGCCTTGTGACCTGCGCCTCGCTGGCTTTAACCCGCCCTTGAGTTGCTTTTTGTTCTGTTTAAATATCAAGAGGCATTTGAAAGCTCGATCCTTTTTTTCCCTTTAATACATGAATGTGTTCTCCACTTCTCTTCTCGACAAAATGCTTCAGTCGCTATAATTTCTTAGTCATCTTTCCAACCTCCTGAAACTTCAGGAGGAAGTCAATGTAGCACCGTTTATTGTGCAACATAAAACTTGTATGGGAGCCTTTTTGTGTCTCTAAATATTTCTAAAGTGTCTAAAATATTTATTTCAAAGCTTGATCATGATATTTAATTTCCTATCTACAAATTCTTTGCAAATTTTGGATGCTCCCTGATCTCCCTAAACTTAAAAACCCGAGAGTATAAAATAATACAGAACTGTATATGGCTTATAGTTAAAGTGACTAGTTAGTCGTTACTCAAAGCTTGCACGCATATATACACACGCACACGGTTGTAAAATGAGAGAGGACTGTATAGCCAGTTAGAGTAACTTGCATGAAATCTGTTTCTTGTTCTTTCAAAGCCAGAAATTGCTTGTGTTTGTGGCATGCATCTTTTGTGACTGTTTATGAGACAAACCTCAAGGGAGTTCTTTATCAAGAAAGGCTGTGTGGCTTTGTGGCTTAAAGCAGCAGTGTAATGTTTTTACATGTTGACATTTTAAAACAAAATTGCAGATTTTGTTAAGACAAATACAACTGTGAGGTGTAAGGAGTCAGGACCCAATCCTGCGAACACAAGAATGAGCACTCATTGCAGTATCAGACTCGAAATTGATAAATGTGGTACTAGCATAAATTCTTCACAACAGAAAGTAAAGAACTCTTAAAAGGGAAAACTCCCTTCCACTGCTCAGATAGCCAAAAAGAATCCCCAACCATTACTAGGTTTTTTTCTTTAATCTAGGTATTTTAGTTAGATCAAGTTAAAATAAGTAATGTGTGTCTATTAAATGCCAGGGCTTGATCAGTTTTTAGTTTTCATTCAGACTGTGCCATGTGTAATTTTAATGCGTGGGAGGGTCTTCTAAACTTTTGGGGTAATGTTGTTTGGGAGTTTTCTTTAGCAACACTGTCATCTGAGCCAACTTTTCAGTGGCATGGCCTATCTTCCCAGTCAAATGTTTCCAGCGCTTCAGTCCTGTCTATGATAGGCACAGTAGTTGTGTGAAAATGCTTAGGAGCTTGAAAACACACACACACATATATATATATATATATATATATATATATATATATATATATAATTAATTGGGACTTGAGCCAGAGCTTTGGCTTCTGAGCTCAGCTAATCAAGGGTGTATGTCAGTGGTTCTCAAACTTTTGTACTGGTGACACCTTTCATATAGCTAGCCTCTGAGTGTGACCCCCCCAATAAATTAAACACTTTTTTATGTATTTAACACCATTATAAATGCTGGAGGCAAAGCGGGGTTTGGGGTGGAGGCTGACAGCTCGCGACCCCCCATGTAATAACCTCGCAACCCCCTGTGGGGTTCCAACCCCTGGTGTATGTGCCCTGAATCTTCTCTCTCATTGAATCACATGTGCCTTTGCAATAGACACACCCTCCTTGTGTGTGAAAGCACCAAGATTTTATTAAAGGAACCCACCCAAGATGGAAGTTTAAACACCAGTTTGTTTTCTTCTAAACACACCTCTACCTGATTACCTGTTGGAAGGAGGCCAATGTAAATTAACTTCAGAACAGGATCACCAGGGCCTACTTGTAGCCGCCATGCCTAGTAATTATTGCAACACAACTGAGAGCAGTATCAGGTGGCTGATACTGGCTGGAACTGAGATGGTTTCACAACCCGACACAATGCTCCAAAGGCAGTTGTAACAAGTGGCCTGCAGCCTTCTGCTTCAGGGCGTTTAAAGCTCACAGTTTGTATGATTTTGAATAATGTTTGGAGCCCTCAGATAGGAAATGTATAGCCGACTCTAGCTGCACAAATTCTGTGTGCACGTCTGTAAGTGCCAGATAAACAGTCTATAGTCCGAGAGCATGTTTTGGCAGTTTGCAACCCTAATTCTGGTTTTCTCCCCCAAAAGCCAGAGGGTCATTCTAGGGGGCAGCCTGGAAGCTGGGGCTGTGGTCACTGTGGCAGATCCACAGCTAGCATAAATGGTGGTATTTCCATTGGCTTCAGTGGAGCTGTGGCAGTTGACACTTGCTGAGGATCTGTTCTCTTATGGTTATGCACGCGGGCCCCCCACCAAGTGACAGGAATGACGCAGCCTCCCTGGCACAGATGATCTGTGCTGCTAGTGGGAATAATCCATGTGGAGGGTGATCCTCTTACCAAGCGGGATCTAGTCCTGTACTGTGGTATCTGAGCACACAGCTGTGAGTCTATTTTGGAGCCACTTACACAGTGCACCAGAATTTGGCCCCCAGTGTCAGGTACCGTGATATGACAAAACACATTCGCTGCTCAGTTTCATTTTTGTCTTCTTAAAGCAACCCTTCCTCCCGGGCTTCTGGAGGATGCACTGGTGAGCGGTGGAAGAAAAATGATAGAAAAGGGCAGGGGAGGAGAGATGTGTGTAATGAGTGGGTTCAGCAGGCTCAGGTGAAGTGGTCATGGCCAAGCTGCTTCTGTCTAGAAAGTTTTTAAATTCCAAGCACGTACGAGAATGGAACTAGATAAGTTCCCGGAGGAAAGGTCCACCAGTGGTTATTAGCCAGGATGGGCAGGGATGCCACCCCATGCTCTGAGTGTTGCTAGCCTCTGTTTGTCAGGAGCTGAGGGTGGATGACATGGATCACTTGATGACTGCCTGTTCTGTTCATTCCCTCTGAAGCATCTGGCCATTGTTGGAAGGCAGGATACTGGACCAGATGGACTGTTGGTCTAATTCAGTATGGCTGTTCTTATGTTCTATCTTAAAATGCAGTAGCCTGCTCTGAGAACTAGGAAAGCGATGGTAAGATATCAAAAAGACCACAGTGACCAGGGAATCAATTACACTGGAGATTACAGATATTGAATACAAAAAAACTGTTAATGCAACACTATAAAGCAGGGGCTCTCCACCTTTCCAGACGACTGCACCCCTTTCAGAAGTCTTTGTCTTGCCTACTCGCAAGTTTCACCTCACTTAAAAACGACTTACTTACAAAATCAGACATAAAAATACAAAAGTGTCCCAGCACACTATAACTGAACAATTGCTTAGTTTCTCTTTTTTACCATATAATTATAAAATAAATCAATTGGAATATAAATATTGTACTTACATTGCAGTGTATAGCATACAGAGCAATATAAACAAGTCATTATCTGTATGAAATTTTAGTTTGTACTGACTTCGCTAGTGCTTTTTATGTAGCCTGTTGTAAAACTAGGTAAATATCTAGATGAGTTGATGGACCCCCTGGAAGACCTCTGCATACTCCTAGGGCTACATGTCCCCCCGGTTGAGAACCACTGCTATAGAGCACCCAGAATTTAACCAATAGGTAGTGAATAGTCATGGCAGAGAATTTAAAATTAGACTCACTACTCAGGATATGCAAAGTTCTGCTATACTCAACCACTGGAACATTATCCCCTTGTTTACATTCTTGTAGATGTTAAATGTTACGCCTTTGCCAACCACATTATTAATATTTTGCAGGTCACCTTTTAAATTCAGTATGAGAGCTATAACTTGAGTTTCCTGGCTGTTGTGCCTGTTGGTTCTTGGCTGTAATGCTGCACTTTTGGGGGAGGGGGTAATTTAATTTCTTAGGGGTTTTAAACAGAAGAACATGAGTGGCCACTGAAATAAATGTTTATAGATCAGAGCACGCTTTGGTCTGTAAGGAAAGTAATGTCTGGCACATGTGTCACATGTTAAATTCCTTTGTGCAACTTCTTTATTTAAACAACTTTTCTTTTTCAAGCTTAGTAGATGACACATTCTGTAGCGAGAAGACGGCAAATCACTTTTTTGACTGAAAATCACTGTTTCTGGGCGATCCAAAAATAAGAAACAGCTACATAAACTTTCAGCCCAGAAGTTCTTTTGTTTGAAACTGATCCGCTGGAAACGGGAACGAAAGTACAGTCTCGGCTGTGAATGTAGCTTTGCTGTCAGGAGTAATGTCTCCCATGTGATGGTAGCATTGCCCTGTAGTCTGGTGCTGATAGTAGCCTGGACAGCACTCTTAGCTCCATACTCAGGCGATGTCTTCCCCACTAAAGAGTGTGTTGCTGTGGGATGACTTACCCGGTGTTGGCTATCCTGCTGTAAAATCCTAGTGGAGGCTACACACCTGTAGCGCCGTCCGCGAGGTCAGCACTATACCTGCCTGGCCTGCGGATGACCTCACCTGCCTCATGGTAAGACTCCACTAGGTTTTTACAGTGGGGTCGCTAACAGTGAAGATGAAACCTTGGAGTCGGATCTTGCTGGACTTCAGTTGGGCTACTTGGGTGAGTAAAGTGAGCAGGACTTGGGCCTTTATCCTGAAAGAGTTTCTCTCGCTGAAGCTGCGCAGCATGCCACAGCCTGTTCATGTTGTAGGTGTCTGTGACTCCCCTTCCCCCACATGGAATCGCTTTCTAGCTAGAGACATTCCCCACCACCAGCTTGCTCTGAGGGCGGTCTGCTGAAATGAAGCCAGCTGTATTTATTTTGCTACTTCTGCCCTGCTAGTATGGGGGAAGTGAGCTGAACGGAGAGGTAAAGCTTGACTGGGTAGAGATTCTATTTTAAAATAACAAATCTCTAGACATCCTGGCTTTAACGCCTTTCAAAGTCTCCGTCTGCTCTCAGATGATGCACAAAGCTGAGTGACTTTGCAGCTGGGTTCACTTAAGAAACAATTTATTCAGCTGCTGCTCTCTCTTGAGCCGAACCACTAAATTCGGACACTTGTACCAACTGGGTTTTACTTAACTGGATCCTCCTTCACCCCTGTATAAAATCTGCTTGATTTCACCAGCACCCCGTCCCCCACAAGTTCACACCCGTGCAGGGTGGGCGTCTACGAGATCATAGAACCTTTTAGCATTTCTCCATAGATGTGCTGGTACGTGGATTTTAAAGACAGACTGGTAACATGTTTCAAAACCATTTTTCACATTAAACCTGAAGACTAATTTGTGCATTGTTATGCTCCATTACGTAGGCAGAACTCTTGGGCATAAGCTATGTGGTGGTGTTTCCTGGTCCCCTTGAAGCATCTCTGAAGAAGAGTTCTTTGCAGGTTTTGAGCATATGCTACTGACCCACCTCTTGGAAAATCTTGTGTATTTTTGCCTCTCTATTCCAAGAATATTGTGGTTGTATTTTTTTTCTCTTGAGGATAACAAAAATGTAGCAAGGAACTCAAAACAGCTGTATTTTTAATTAGAGTTTGCTCCCAATACACTTCCTTTTGGAATCAATAACAATCCATACATTTAACATCCTGCTGCCCAAGGGTACCCAAACTGCTTATGGCCCCAACCCAGCAAAGCACTGAAGCACATGCTTAACTTCGGTCTTGCACTCTTGTGATTGTTTTGGTTAGTGTGAAGCCCCAGATGCTTGAAAAGTCATTGCACGAGAACCCCAGCTTTCATTTAAAAATGAAAAGTAAGTATCTCGCTCTCGCAGTTGTGGAGAAAAGCCTGAAAATGTGAATCAGGTTTGCTCTAAAGGCTCAGAGCGCAAATAAAAAGGAACCCAAATTAAAAATAACAAAGATCTTATATTTTGTTAGGCCCTACACGTTTTAAAACAAACAAAAAATAAATCTTGGGGTTGAAATGAACAGGACTACTTGTGCTTAAAGATAAGCATGTGCTTAAGGACATTGCTGGATCAGGACCTACATTAGTCAGTAGCAATACATCAGAAAATACCCAAGGATATTACTAACAAGTGCAATAAAGTAGCATTGCTTTGTTTGAAATACTTTCTTGCATAAATTGTAAGTTTCCCGATGTTTGCATCATCAAAAACAAACAATAGCTATTTAAAAAAAAATGTTCAGCAAACATTAATTTGCATCTTTCTCCCCACAAATGATCCCAACAGAGCTGAACTGAACATATCTTTTATATGTTCAGTGTAGTGATGCTGTCATAGAATCATAGAATATCAGGGTTGGAAGGGACCTCAGGAGGTCATCTAGTCCCACCCCCTGCTCAAAGAAGGACCAATCCCCAGCTAAATCATCCCAGCCAGGGCTTTGTCAAGCCTGACCTTAAAAACCTCTAAGGAAGGAGATTCCACCACCTCCCTAGGTAACCCATTCCAGTGCTTCACCACCCTCCTAGTGAAAAAGTTTTTCCTAATATCCAACCTAAACCTCCCCCACTGCAACTTGAGACCATTGCTCCTTGTTCTGTCCTCTGGTACCACTGAGAACAGTCTAGATCCATCCTCTTAGGAACCCCCTTTCAGGTAGTTGAAAGCAGCTATCAAATCCCCTCTCATTCTTCTCTTCTGCAGACTAAATAATCCCAGTTCCCTCAGCCTCTCCTCATAAGTCATGTGCTCCAGCTCCCTAGTCATTTTTGTTGCCCTCCGCTGGACTCTTTCCAATTTTTCCACATCCTTCTTGTAATGTGGGGCCCAAAACTGGACACAGTACTCCAGATGAGGCCTCACCAATGTCGAATAGAGGGGAATGATCACGTCCCTCGATGCTCCTACTTATATAGCCCAAAATGCTGTTCGCCTTCTTGGCAACAAGGGCACACTGTTGACTTGTATCCAGCTTCTCATCCACTGTAATCCCCACGTCCTTTTCTGCAGAACTGCTGCCTAGCCACTTGGTTCCTAGTCTGTAGCAGTGCATGGGATTCTTCTGTCCTAAGTGCAGGACTCTGCACTTGTCCTTGTTGAACCTCATCAGATTTCTTTTGGACCAATTCTCTAATTTGTCTAGGTCCCTCTGTATCCTATCCCTACCCTCCAGCGTATCTACCACTCCTCCCAGTTTAGTGTCATCTGTACACTTGCTGAAGGTGCAATCCATGCCATCCTCCAGATCATTAATGAAGATATTGAACAATACTGGCCCCAGGACCGACCCTTGGGGCACTCCGCTTGATACCGGCTGCCAACTAGACATGGAGCCAACTAGACATGTCATTTCCAGGGAGAGGCATTTAGCTAATGTGAGTTCCTTCTCACTGGCTGGTTATAGGGATCAGTTCAAAAATGTTGTAGGCTCAGGATAGGGTGACCAGATGTCCCATTTTCATAGGCACAGTCCCATTTTTGGGGACTTTTTCTTATATAGGCGCCTATTACCCCCCACCCCCGTCCCGTTTTTTCACAGTTGCTATCTGGTCACCCTAGCTCAGGATAAACTCTGGCCAACATGTTCCAAATTGACTAACAATTATTGGTGCCCAATTTGATACCTTAAGGATATCTCATTTTCAGAAAATTCTGAGTTCTTGCCCCTTCTAAGGGGTCTTATATCTGGCACTCAAAACCCCTGTTCTTCTGAGAATTGAGACCTTTGTGTGTCTAAGTAAGTAAATTCTCAGTGAGCAGGTGGACTGTATGGTCAAGTGTCGGAAGATCTCTGGCAATATTAGATGATTCTCTGATTTGACGTTTGCATAATTTTTAATTCTGGTGACCTGTGAAGTGCGGCAAAAGTGGGTTTATTCCATTTTTGCTTTTTAATTAGATACAAAAAAAAGTCTGAAAATAGTTTTTTTCCCGTTCTCATGTGGGTGGGTGTGGTTCTGTTTAGTTGTTACTTTAGAAATTCAGATGGCATCAATCCTGTTTTTCCTGTTACTCTGTAGATGCCCGGGGGATCAGTAGCATTACGTCACAAATGCCAAGGAAGTGAAACTGTAGCCACTTCTGTACATCATAAAAAAAAAGAAAAAGACACAAGCCCTAATCTTTCCGTTTTAGGTTGTCCTTATTGATGGAACTATTGATCCTTATTGATGTATGGTCCGGCTATTGTCCCACTTGTGGGCGTAGCAGGGCTATTTGCTTTGTTACTGCTCCAGGGCCTCGCCTTGGCAGTATCACATGGTGTGACGTTCTGTGCAGGGAACTGATGGGAGGGTGTTACCAGCAGCAGTTATGTTGTAATTCAGTTACACCAATGCTAACATACTGGTTTCCTGACTGTTTTTATCCCCAAATATGGATGTAACATTACTTGGATGTGTCATGCAATCCCTGAGTAAGGTTGTACT
Organism: Terrapene triunguis; assembly: GCF_002925995.2. Taxonomy (NCBI): domain Eukaryota; kingdom Metazoa; phylum Chordata; order Testudines; family Emydidae; genus Terrapene; species Terrapene triunguis. The sequence continues at coordinate 3,983,853 of NW_020664587.1, read as the reverse complement.
GTGCCCATGTCACACAGCAGGAGCAGGAGTGTCCACTAGGGTGAAGGGTGGAAAATAGTTTCTCTTCTAGCTCCTTGTTTTCAGAGACTCATAATTCTCCAAAACATGCAGTTTTAGGGCTGAAATTTTCCATGGCTAATCTCTGACCAAAAGAGAGTGAGACTAGCCACTTTTGAAGCAGAAAGTGGGAGAAACAATATTTGTGTTACTGTCTTAAAAAAAAAAACACACAACTTTTTTTTAACCCATTTAAACTATAGGAAAACTGGATGACATTTTAAAATTGAAATTTGGCCTGGAAATGGTGAGAAGTAGCATGGTCCAGTGGACAGGGTCTATTCCTGGTTTTCCCACTTGGGCAAATCACTTAATCTCTCTCTGCCTCGATTTCCCAATCTGTAAAAGGGGTATAATACTCAACCTTTTTTTTAGCTCTATGGATGATGAGCGCTGTATAAGAGCCATCTGTTAGTATTCGAGTATGGCCTTGATTTGGAAAAAAAGTGGTTTTGATTTGCCAACGTTATGGGCACTGGGCAAATCGTGTATGACGTATACATGGGAGAGATTTTCCTTAGCCATTTAGCTTGTGTACACGGCCGCGTTTTGGTCTCTGATCTGGGACAGAACTTGACAACCTTAAACCCCCTTAACTTCACAATTACAGCAGTGACTTTTCATTCCTCATACTTGTCTTGATGTTCAGCTCTTGATTATGTCTTAAAAGACAAGGTCGTTTTTTGGTTCCCTCGCTTCTCTCGGTAGTTTTGAGCATATGACAGTCAATGAAGGGTGGTATCTTTCTCCTCCATGGTAACTTAATCTTTTCTTCGTGGACATGCTGTCCTAAGAAGGACCTACTGCTCGTGTTAGTTTCCTTTCAGATGGGGTAGTGATCACTGCTTAGGGATTCATAGATAACAGACACTAATGCTTTTTTTTTTTAATTTTGCGTTTTTCTTAAATCCTCTTGTCTCTTTTCCTACTTTAAAAAACAAACCCTTAGAAAGTTCCATACAAATGAGCCACATTCAGAGAGCAATCAAGTTGCACAGTGCAGCATTCAAAAAGCCAGGAAATAGGAAAGTTAGCGTAAGGATGAACACGCAACTTTAGCTCTTCCTGTGTGCATGCAGGGTCACACTGCCTGCTTTAATGAGGTACTGACCGAGTGAAGTGAGGCCTTACCATCCGCTCCAGGAGGCATTTCTCTGTCTGTAATGTGATTACGCTTGAACATCACTTGGACCAGTTCCAAAGTTTCAGGCACCAATAGGAAGAACCCTGTTGATCTGGGTGAATATTGGAATAGCCACTTCTGCATAACGAGATGTTTAAAACTAGGCAGGTAAAGCATGGCTGTAATCTGAAAGGTTGGGTAACGGAGCCCAGCCGAGGTAAGCACAGAAGCGTGCGACCCTGCAAAGAAACTCCAAAGAGGAGAACTTCCTTTCCCAGCCCCTGTCAAGCAGCAGCCAGTCTGTCGTGCTAGGGGTTCTACAAGTTCGCTTTTGCCCCACAAAAATGCTAAAATTTAAATCAACTTTCAATTCCTGTAACATTCCCCCCATGACTTAACCTCACATGCCCTTTTTTCTGCGTGCAGCTTATCATATAACATATACACACACATCTCCGGGAGGCCTCTTCAATTGTGTAACCTGAACAAGACAGTACTTCCACCTCCCACATTACACTAGAAGCTGTCACGCTGTCTGGAGTGGCTCATGACTCTGAGTGCCTACCACAGGACGAGTGTTAAAAACAGGGCAGACACCCCAGACTACTGGTGTGTTCTGGAATTAGATTTCACCAAGCCAGTACCCAGTGTGATCTCCTGGATTACCACAACCGTCTTACCATGGAGTCACAGACAGTCCCCTTAGACTCTCCTGTCTAGCTTGTCACCCGGACAAACTGGACTTAGTGATAAATGGTCACTTACCCAAAAAACCACACCAGGTTCAGGTTGCTTCCAGTCCCAAGAGACCAGTCACTTACCCCCAGATCAGTTGGTGCCCTGGATCTTACACCAAAGACAAGGCCTGTAGCCAATCCTGTAATAAACTACCTAAAAGTTTATTAACTAGGAAAAAGGAATACGAGAGTTATTTACAGGTTAAAGCAAACAACCATACACAAACCAACGAGTTCCCATCTAATCCGAAGAGTGACAGAGTTGTAGTGATCTGTCAATTCAAAGTGTCTTTCAGGGCAGGCTCAGGAGTCAGACCCTGGAGATCTTTGGTTTCAGGTTAGAGCCTCTGGCCCTTTAGAGTTTAAACAGCCAAAAAGATGGAAAATTTTCCTGTGGCTTTGTTTTTATTTTCTTCATTCAGCTTCCAAGCCAACAGGAGGAGCTTCCTTGCAGGTAGCGTTTCCCAGGTGCGATAGGGCCGTTAACCAAGCCTTCGTGTGGTGATGATTCTTTATGGGCTGTTTGATATCAATAGCCAGGGCCAGCTCTGGCTTTTTTGCCGCCCCAGGCAAAAAAGCCTCCCGCCGCCCCCCTCCGCCCCCGGCGGGGAGCACGGCAGGGGAAGGCGGCGAGCCCGCCGCGGCTCTGCTGGCGGCCGGACTGCCGGGAGGAGGGCAGAGAGCCCGGCCGGGGCCCCACTCTCCCCGACCGGCCGGACTGCCGGGAGGAGGGCGGAGAGCCCGGCCGGGGCTCCGCTCTCCCCGGCGGCCGGAGCGCCGCGGGGAGGGCGGCGAGCCCAGTCGCGGCCCCGCTCTCGGGCCGGAGCGCTGCGCCGCGCCGCCCCCCTCCAGGTGCTGCCCCAAGCACATGATTGGTGGGCTGGTGCCTGGAGCCGGCCCTGTCAATAGCCCTTCTGGGTGGGCAGGGTGATGATTCCGGTGCCTGAGTTCACAAGTTCAGGGCAAACATTTTTTAAAGTTATAAACCAAAACGTACGTGTTTTCTTATAGCCTGGAATCCAGACATTACAAGGGAGATAAACGCAGGCAGCAATTGACAAGCATTTCACAGAGTCTAAACACTGAATACATTCTTAGGAGACTAATACCTGCTTTGAGCAAAACGAACATACAGGTGACCTGTGCTGGTCTCCAGCTACGTGGTTGGTTGTTCTTAGCGCAGTGGTTCTTAACCTGGGGGTGCACGCACCCCCTGGGGGTGCGAGATCCCCTTTCTGGGGGTGCGAGATCCCCTTTCTGGGGGTGCGAGACATGCCAGATTTTTTTAGAAGGTAAATCATCGAAAACACAAATTAAGCAAATTAAGTGTGTAATTTTTCATGTATTCTTAATTTTACTGCGAAATTAGAATTATACACCTCTACCTCGATATAAGGCGACCCGATATAACACGAATTCGGATGTAACGCAGTAAAGCAGTGCTCCGGGGGGGTGGGGGCGGGGTTGCGCACTCCGGTGGATCAAAGCAAGTTCGATATAACGCGGTTTCACCTATAACGCGGTAAGATTTTTTTGGCTCCCTAGGACAGCGTTCTATCGAGGTAGAGGTGTGTATTTATTTTATCTCTTTCATTCTATAGTTATGATATATGTAGGTTTCAAGAACTGACCTACTTCAACGATTTTTGATCAGGGGGGCGAGAACATAGATTTTGAGAACCAAAGGGGTGCAGGCTGCAGTAAAGGTTAAGAATGCCTGCAGCCTGGGCAAGAGCTGGCATCCGGCCTGCCAGCATCACCGAGTCAGTTTCCGGTATCCTCTCAATCCAGTATTCGGACTCTGTTTGCTGTGCACTCAGGCCCCAGTGGTGCTGGCAGCCTGGGAATCCAGAGCAGACCCGGTCTAAATAGGTGAAAGTAGAAGATTGCAGCCACCAACACTTAAGCCTCATGCAGTGGGGGCAGTATGGCCTGGTGGCTAAGGCACTGTACTGAGGCCTGGGGTCTATCCCTGGCTCTGCCACCGGCCTGCTGGCTGATTGTGGGTAAAGTTCTGTGCCTCAGTTTTTCCATCTGTAAAATGGAGGTAACGATACTGACCTCTTTGTAAAGCACTTTGGGATCTACAGATGAGAAAAGCTAGGGATAATTATCTATACAAAGCAAATTGCCATGCAGAAGCCCTGTTATAGTTTGAGCAGCCAGTGTGGTTGGGAGCAAATGGTAATAGAACTCATAAAGCATGCCCGTGCCCAGCTAGGCTGTGTCAGCTCTGGTCTTTCCCACTTGGGGCAGCTCTTGGGGGAGCCCTGGTGTAGCAGGCTGGGAGTCTAGCACTGTTCCCCTGCTCGGAGCAGAGTTGGACCACATGGCGGTGAAAGCACTGGCAGCTAGTCCACACTAGTGCTTCCATCCTCAGTGCTACCACTAGTGCCCTAAGGCACCCGGGGCCAGACTTTGACCTCATTCTGGTTTAACGCCATTGATTGCAATGGAGTTATTGCAATATTTGATCAGCATGAGACCAGCATCAGGTCCATAGGCTGCAGTGTGCCCAAGGATGGTCTTGTGGTTATGATGCCAGCCAGGGACTGAGGAGTTCTAGGTTCAATTCCTGGCTCTATTACAGACTTGCTGTGTAACCCGGGAAGCAGTTCCTCCGAGAGGAGACTTGGGAGAAGGGGTGGAGTGGGGGCGGGGCCTGGGGCTGAGCAGGGGTTGAACACTCCCGGGGAAAGGAGGAAGCCGGCGCCTGTGGCTGGAAGGTGAATCTAACCAAACCCAGATGGAAATAAGGTGTAAATTTTTAACCGTTCGGGTAATTAGCCATTGGACATTTGTGTAAAAGATCTGCTCCGTTCATCCAGGACTGAACTCCGAGCAGTCCTCGGGCCGGTGTGATGCAGGTCAGACTGGCCTTAGAATCTCTCAGCCTGGGCTCTGCCCATCAGCCAAACCTTGTCAGACCTGCCTAGCCTGTACCTTCCCCTTTGTATAATGGCCCCTCGCGGTTACGTTTGGGGCGACAGAGGGAAGCCCTTTTCTTTTAGGCAACCAGGTGCCGTTTCTTCCTGGGGGCAGGGACTGGGGAGTCCAGGTTCTATTCCCGTGGCAGGAAGCGCATCGGCCACGGCACCGGGTACCATCTCTTGTTCTGCGCTGTTTGCTCAGTCTGACTCTTCCATTGCCAGGTGTCATGTCTGTGCGGCTCAGCTCCCTGCCTCCTGTGCGGCTGCTGCCCCTCCACAAGGAACTCCACCATCTCCCGCCTCATCTTCACCTTCTTCCTGTTCCTGGGCACGCTGGTCTCCATTATCATGATCATACCCGGAGTGGAAGAACAGCTGCACAAGGTAAGCAGCATTTCCAATGTCCTGCCCCACCCCACTGATGTGGGACCTCTGAGCAAAGGCACAAGCCAGGAGTGAACTGAGGTTGGGGGGGCAGGTGTCAGAAAACGTAACGGGGAAAGAGGATTTAAATATTGAAGCCCTCTGACACTGAAGAAAGGAAAAACGATGTTAATACTTAGCACTCAGTGTTCCCTTCCCACCGCCCATAGATCCTAATGTGCTTTATAAAGACAGGGTGTTATTAACTCTTCTTTCAGATGGGGAAACTGAGGCACGGTGAGACAACGTGACCTATCACCCAGTTCTCACAACTCGCTGTCCATTGGGCCATGCTCCCTCAGTCCCGTCCTGGCATTGTAACTGGCTGAGTAACCAACGGGTCATGAAGACTGAATTAATAGATTGTCTAAATTATGTTCAGCTAATTTGCCCTGTGTTATGCAGGTCTTAGAATGTCACCCTGTAATTCCTGCGTGGAGGCCAATCGCTTGTGGTTAAATGAGGGGGTGTATTTCAGGACCACAGCCAGTCTTCAGATGCCCAGTGATGGAGGATCCACCACATCCCCTGGGAAGATGTTCCAAGGGTTATTCACCCTTGCTGTTAAAAATGTGCATCTTAACTCCCCCCCCCCACTAGAAGTGGTCACTCCATATTAAGGCTGAGGCTCATTGGTGGGAGATGATACTCCCACTGCCAGAACTGTCCCTGTCTTGTGGGCGGCACCCTCTAGGGCTGCCTGGCTGCACCTTTGCCAGCAGCACATTGACTAAGTGTTTTCCCCCAAAGAGGAACAGTTACGTTTCTGGTGAGAACTTTGTGAATTCTGGTCAGTCCTTGTGTGCAAGCTACAAAGGGACATTGTGAAGCCAGTCAGACTCTGGCTACCAGCCCCCTTTGCCTAAACTTGTAGCGAATTAAAGGCCCCTGGCCCTGCAAATAACTCTGCCTCTGCACAGAGTCCGTAAAGGGTTTGCCAGCACAGAGCTGCTTGCAAGACTGGGACCTATTTCCCCTGAAATCCCAGTTAAAAAGGAAAAGCAATTACCTAGCATGGTGGAGTGCCTGGGGTACTGGACTGGGATATGGGAGGCATGGGTTCATAGAATATCAGGGTTGGAAGGGACCTCATCTAGTCCAACCCCCTGCTCAAAGCAGGACCAATCCCCAACTAAATCCCTAAACGGCCCCCTCAAGGATTGAGCTCACAACCCTGGGTTTAGCAGGCCAATGCTCAAACCACTGAGCTATCCCTCCCCCCATTTTATTCCTGCTTCTGCTGTTGGCCTGCTATGTGACTTTGGCCAAGTCACTTCCCCTCCCATCCCTTTGTTTTGCTTATTAGCTCAAGAGATGGATTGACTCTTATTTTGGGTTTGTCCACATGGGGAGTTATTCCAGAATAGCTGTTCCTGATTAACTCAGTTCCAGAATTAGAATGGCTTATTCCAAATCAGCTGAATGCACTTATTTTTTGGAAGTTGGTTAAGCTAATTTGAAGGCACTCGTTCTGGAATAAGAGCATCCACACATGCAGTTGATCTGGAATCATTAATCCACTTTAGATTCACACCTTACTTTATTCTGGATTAATTTTCATGTGTAGACAAGACCTCTGTATAAATTCAGTGCCTAGCGCAGTGGCCCTGATCTTGGTGGAGTCTCTAGGCGCTGCTCTGAGAGGATGTTCTGAGGTGCTCACAGAACCGTTTTCTCCCCGTCTCTCCTTGTACCAGCTTCCTGGCTTTTGTGAAGGAGGCAGTTCAAGTCTAGGCATCCAAGGTCGTGTCAACTGCAAGTCCTTCCTGGGTCATAAGTCTGTGTACCGCATGTGCTTTGCAACGGCTGCTTTCTTCCTCCTCTTCGCCTTGATCATGATCTGTGTGAGGAGCAGTAAGGACCCAAGAGCAGCAATTCAGAATGGGTGAGGCTACTGTGACTTCTCGCCTCGCTGATGTTAACAGGAAGCACTTCACTTAAGTCACAATTATTTTAAAACGTCCTTGGCATGTTACGAACGGAGCCACTGATTGTTCGCAATGAAGTAATTCAAAAAAATCTTGTCCGCTTTATATTGCGGATGCTTTTTCATCTCCCTGGTGGGAATCTGCTGGTCAGTTTTTAAGGCCAGAAAGAGATCATCTGGTCTGACCTCCTGTCTAATGCAGACCACAGAACCTCACCAAGGATTTCCTGCAATGAAGGCAATTAGGATTCACTCTCTTTGTAAGGAAGGATATTGAGTCCAATAACTAGGCAGCGCCCCGCTTTTGCTTTCTGTTTCTCATGCTCTAGCCCAATTGCATTGTTTAGTTTGCAGACCCTGCAGGGGAACTGGTGCAAAGGTAAATCTCGTAATGGTAGGTATGTAACATTTCTCTCAAAATAAACAAAACACTTTAAATTTTGGCCCTGAACTCCCTGCAGCTCTCATGGTCGAAGCAGATGTTACTGCAGGGTAATAGCCTCCCGCTGCTAGATAAATACTGCAGTTCTTGCTCATTTGAAAGCAGGCGTCACTGATCTATGACTGCTCTGTTCCATAAAATGCTGACTGGAGCTTTAATTATTTTCCCTGATGAATGCTGGTGCAAGAAAGGAACAGTTCTTCTGTCTAGCATTATTTAATAGCTGTATTCTGATTGGCTGCTGCATGTAAACATTCTGTTTTCCAAGCCAATCACAGAGCAGCTTATCTACAAAAGCAGATTTTTTGTTTTTTTAAAGGTAACTATTTTCCCGACCAGAGAGAAGTGTGACTTGTTTTTGACTGGAAACAGGGCAGGAAGCCAACACCTGCCATAGATTCTGTGCACTATAAATAGCATGAGTCAACTGCACTCCTGTTCTCTGGTTCAACGCCAAGTAGCATTAAAGAGCGTCAGTGGGCGTAGGACTCGGCCCAGATGGGCCTCACCAGCTTGCTTCCCTTCCTCGGTCTCAGGTGGCTTTGCTTACCTCTTGTCTTCCCATCCAGGTTTTGGTTCTTCAAATTCCTGATTTTGATTGGAATCACAGTGGGCGCTTTCTATATTCCCGATGGATCGTTCACGTCAGGTAAAGACACGTACATGTATAAACACATCCATGCCTCTCCGCAGGTTACATGCAACCTCGGCTGTGCCTTAATATAAGTCAGTGCTTACAGACTGCTCTTGCTGTTAGTCCTTGGAGTCTTGAACAATATCGGGACGTTCTCAGGCGAGGTCCCTGGCCTCTCAAACCCACTTCCCTTGGTGGTCTGCTGGAGCCCAGCTTTAGGTAGCTCAAGGCCTTGGTGCGATGCTGGTTCACGCAGGCCTTACACCTGGGTTGGGGTGAGTGCCCCGGGGTGCCCATTGTAGGACAGATAAAAGAGCCAGTCATCTCAACTGAATGAGTGTTGTTTTGAATTGGATGTGAGCCCCCCAGGTAACGACATCATAGATACAGGGGTTCTCAGGACAAATTATTTGGTTGCCTCAGAGTGCGGCCACCAACTCTTGCAGGTGGCCGCTCTCACACTTTTCCCTGAGATACTTAATTAGCTTTAGGAAAACCAAAACAAACAGGCACATATACACGTCCAAATGATTGTAATTTTTTTATTGCTAGCTAGTAAGTCTGTTGTGAAAAGTGATATTAACAACCACACAAGTATCACTTTTCGCAGTGGACTTACTCAGCACCAGGCAAGCCTGGGGACAAATTAAGCCCTGGATGGGGGTCAGGGGAGGCAGCGGGGGCCAGGGGCGATAGGGATGGAGCCGCCATGCAGCTCCAGAGCCCAGGGCTGGAGCCCGAATCCCCATGACCAGAGCCTGCTGCCCCACCACTCAGGGCTGAAGCCCAAAGCCCGAGCCCCACCACCCTATGGCAAATGGGGAACTCACCGGCTGCCTGGTCCTCCAGCGTTGTGCCCCAGGTATCTGCAGAGGGGGACAGGGCCCAACCCCTGCTGGCGACCCCCAGCAACCAACATCAAAGTAGTGCATCCAGGAGCACCAGGGAGTGGGAGGGGCCGCTGTGTGTCCCCTCCCACCCGCCCCAATCACAGCCCAAGAACCTGTGGCCACAAGAAAAGCTTTGGTGGCCACGTTTGAGAAATGCTGCCATAAAAATAGCTACAGAACACCCCCTCACAGACACACCGTGTGCTTTGGAAGGTCTGATTTCTGGCAGAACATTTAAAATCTTTTTTTCCCCCCTGATTTTTGACTGTTAAGAAGTACTACATCACTTGAGGGTTCTGCTGCTTAGTGCTCTCTGATGCAGGGAAGGGAAAATGCCCATTGCCGGTTGGACTAGAAGCAAGGCAGATAATTTAACTGGCCAATCACCATCATATTCTTCACTTCCTCTCTGGGCTTGTCGATACACAGAACTTCTCCAGTTTAAAGGTGTGGGTTTAAACCGATTTAATTATACCAGTGCCATATTCTTATTTTGGTTTAAACCTGGCTTATTTCATTTAGTTTAATTTGATTAGGAACAGGTGTAAATTAAACTGGAACAATAGTGTCCATACATGGATCTGTACCAGTGCAGGATTGTGTGCAGACAAAGCCTTCGTCTCTGAGCTGTAGTGAAGCAGTAACTCATGCATGCAAATGGCATCTCAGCTCCACATACAGCACAGGGGACAGCTCTATTAGCCATCGGCTCCAAAAGTAACACAAGCGGAGCTGAAATGGAGCTGCTGTTTGCTGTCCAGCTGGTCAGAGCGTTGTCATGCTCATTGGCACGAAAGAGCGAGAGTCACAAACATAGGAACACGGGGAGTGTCCTTACCAAGTTGCCAAACTTTTGAGCAATGCTCACTTCCCCCAGCTGAGGGCAGTGGTGCTTACTAGCTACAGAAGCGTGGTATTAATGCCTTATTAACTGCTCATGCGCCTGGCCTTGCATGGATAGGAAAGTCGCTGCTGGTGGGCGTGCACCCTGCTGAGCCAGGGCAGGACACAGAAGGGAAATGGCTCTCTCCTAGTGGCCGAGGCGGGTTTTAGGATAGCTTAGTTGACCAACAGCAAGAAATAACTTATGAAGCAAACCCAGTACTGATGCTGCTGTAATCCAGCCTGGCTGTATTCTGTGTCTCAGCAACTGGTTCTTGTCTGTGTAAGGGCTGGTCTACACAGGGGAGTTAATCCAGAATAAGGTAGGGTGTGAATTTGCAGTACTAGAAATATTCTGCTATAGCTGCCTGGGTGGACACTCTGATTCTGGAATAGCAATTCCGGTCAGTTTCCCTGCGTAGACAAGCCAGAAGAGTTAACAGGTGGAACAACATGGTGTCTTGCAAGATGCACAGCGACTGTAAACTGGTTGATAAAGTGTGTCCCTTTGCAGCTGCCTTACGGCTGCATGTTCTTGGGCCGGCCCCATTGCACTCCGCCCAAGACATTCCTGTTTTGCGGACACGGTTATTTGCCCCTGAAGTTGTTACCTAGAGCGCAGCTGCCTTCTGTGGTCGGAGTAAATTTCCCAGCATCCCTCTCTCCGGAGAGAGCAGGGCTTTTATGGCTCCAGATCTTGTTGACAATACCGGCTCATCAGTCTGGTGCAGCCGTTTTCAGTGCTGGGCTTGGAAGCCTGGAGAAAGCCCTTCCAGGTGGGAGTGGGGACGAACTCTGTCCTGAGTATACTTCCTAAACCTCCCCACGTCCCGCTGCTGCTGTGTCTGTTACGGCGCTGTCCTCTGGCCCTGGGCTTGTCATGCACCCTTTCTGTTCACGCTTCATATTACGCTTCTGGGTATAAAGCGTTCATCTATGTTTGAATCCATTGCAGATGGTCCAGGGGGTCACGAAGTTGCTTATAACCATTTACAACAGCTTCTACTGCTGTGCTTATAACCCTTTGTAATACACCCTCACTCCTGTCTGCAACATGCTGTAACATCTATTGACCCATCGTCAGTGTGGAGCCTTCATGCAAAGTGTGGCCCAGTTTCCTAGGTAGTGGCCACGGATGGGAATAGTCCGAGTGCTGCGAGAGGGATGTGATGGGGGGTGGGGAGGCACCGGGGGAGCTTTCCGTGCCCCCGTGGGATTGCACGTGCCCCCTCCACAATGTGTGCGATCGCTTCGGAACCGACTGAGCAAGGAGGCGTGTGGAGAACACCCCCAGAGTCCGTAGTGACCCTCCCCCAAGGCAGCTGTGCTACAGCGTCTGCTTTCAAGGAAGGTGGATGTTTTCACTCTTCCAGCAAACGTGAATTTGTTTGCCCGTTATATTAGCTGGAGGAGTTCGCATTGTGAATCAGCAAGTGATGACGTAGGTGAGTGTGATAGAAATATAAAAACAAACCCCTCCATTAGCCGGGGCGGGGACAGAACGTCCATTAGTCCCGCCACAGGAAATGATCCCCCATTTCTCTGCCAAAGCAAAATTCCCATTTGGGGAAAAAAATCTAACTAGCCCCTGGCACAGCCTCAGCCTTTGGGAGCAGACTGGGAGGTAATAGGGTCAAGGCTCTGTGTCTGATCACATGGGCACGCTGGCAGCAGAGCGACAGAAGAAAATGACTCTCCAGGACAGAAGGGTTCATGTGTTTCCTGATCTGGTTCATCCGTGCGGTTAGCGGGCTTGTGCTTGGCTGTGAAAGGAAGCAGGGAGGGAGAGAGCGCCATTAACTGGAATAATGCGGCCTGGTGCGGGATCCTTGGGGTCCCAGCCTGGCTTTCTGGTGCAGGTCAGGGGGTGGCTGTCTCTAGTGCGGTCTCAGACGAGGTTAATTGATTGTTACAGTGACTCTGTCGCTGGGCTGTTTGATCTCGGACTGGCAGACCGGTCTGTCTATTGCTGGGTGCTCTTTGAAGAGGCTGCCAAAGGTGGCATCCGGAGCATTGGATGGAGGCTCTTCCGGTAGCGAGTGGTAAAAATCCAGCTGACCAGCATGGAGAGGGAGCGCGAGCTGCTCTCTAGCCAGAGACACCGGTGGTTTGACTCTCCCTTGGCGGGTGAGTTCAGATTATAGGTCAACAGGTTCACAAATTCAAGCTAGTTCTTCAAATCCCAGAACAGCAGTGTGAGGCATTGCCCAGTCCTGCAGCTCCCCCAGGTTGGTCCCATCCTCTGCGACCCTTCCCGACCCTGCCACACCTCTTTGCTGGGCCCAGGTCTTAGGGCTTATTTGGTTTTGCTGATTAACCCAGGTCTTTACACACGTTAATCACCTCGCCCCAACACTCCCTGAATGCTTGTTCTTGGGGCAGGGACCGTCTTTCTTTTCTGTTTGTACAGCGCCTAGCACAGCGGGGCCCTGCTCTGTGACCGGAGCTCATAGGCTCCAGTGCAATACAAATAATAATTAATGCTCTAAGCTGAGCCCTAGGATAACCCACAGATATCTGGGGAGGGCCAAGCTAGCCTCGTTAGATGTATAATTGCCTGGTAATGGGGTAAAAGCTGGTATGGGCTTATCTCCACCCAGGCGAAGCTGTGTCCTTCACTCAGGTTAGCTAAGTCTGGTTAAAATGGCAGTGATGTCCTGGAAACTCTGCTTTTAACTCAGGATAGCAGCATGAGTTCAGCTCTGGCTCCCACGTAGGCTCTAACCTGTGCTACAAGCCAAGTTGCAGTGTCTTCCCTGCTGTTTTAAACCCCAGTTAAGAGCACGCCTCTTCTGTAGTTTAGCCAAGGACCCAGCCTGCGGGGTGGGGGCTGAGGGAGAAGAGAAGCTGGCCTAAAGCCTGACGATGAAGTCTTAAGCACTCCCTTCTGCAATGGGAACCTTCCCTTGTATCCCAGAGGACGGACAGCTGTCCATAGTCTCTCCTCGGAGCTGATCTCAGTGCAGAGATCATCTCGGTAGGATGCACTGTGGACTTGCATCACTGACACGCACTGAGCTGGTGTCTCCTCAGCAGCACAGTGCCTGGGCAGAGAAGCTAGTGAGAAGTCTCTTCTATTGGCTTCATCCCCAAGGGACTCATTGGTATTATCAAGAACTTATAAAAATTCCCAGCATTAACTCCTTTCTCTCTTTCTCCCCACTCCAGTGTGGTTCTACTTCGGCGTGGTGGGGTCCTTCCTCTTCATCCTCATCCAGCTCATCCTCCTGATTGACTTTGCCCACTCCTGGAGTCAGATCTGGCTTCGTAATGCGAACGAAGGCAACGCCAAGGGCTGGTATGCAGGTCTGTACGGAGCGTATTCTGGTAGATCCACCCAAGTAGATTCCTGTCTCTTCATGAAATGGGACAGATAAGTTGATGGGGCCCCTTTAGCGTTAACGTCCAATCAGCCTAAAAGTTGGGTGAGACCCTGCTCCTGCCCGTTGTGGTGGCTTAAGGATCACGTTTCCCTGCCGGTAGCGTTTCTCTTCCCTACAGCTGTGGGACCGTGCAGGAAGACAGGGAAAGTGACCACACACAAGCTATAAAAACAGACTAACCCCTTCCTGTGAGTTCTAGGGATCTCGGGTAACTTGTGCCAAGGAATTGGCCCTGTCAGCACTGGTTCTCCACTTGCGAAGTAACTCCCTGCTCTCCATGTGTCAGTATATAATGCCTGCATCTGTAACTTTCACTCTATGCATCTGAAGAAGTGAGGTTTTTACCCACGAAAGCTTATGCCCAAATAAATCTGTTAGTCTTTAAGGTGCCACCAGACTCCTTGTTGTTTTTGTGCCAGTAGCAGGCCAAAACTTTACAGGGCGTGTGAAACCCATGCAGGGCGTGTGAAACCCATGCAGGGCGTGTGACGTTGAACTCTGAGCCCAGCCAGGTTCTGCCCCCCCGTGCAGGCCCCCAGCGAGCACTGCAGCCAGTTCCATCCTCTCTCCTCCCCAGCCCTCTTCATCTTCACCTTCATCTTCTACGCGGTCTCCCTCGCGGCCGTGGTGCTGCTGTACGTCTACTACACCAAGCCTGACGGCTGCACGGAGAACAAGGTGCTGATCAGCCTCAACCTGATCTTCTGCGTCATCGCCTCTGTGGTGTCCATCCTGCCCAAGATCCAGGTGAGGGGGGAACCGGGCGGCTGTTGGAAGCCTGTGGCTGCACAGGCTGCTCCGCCCCCTGCAGCTCACACGCCATCTGGTGGCTGAGCAGGGAACAGCGGCTGAGCTGCCCATATGGGTTAGGCCCAACGGCAGGCCCAGTTTGTAATGGCGATGAGTTACTGATGCCGAAGTCGGTACAGCCCAGCCTCTGTGAAACAAAAGCCCCTCATCTGACATGGAGACGGCCCCAGCTCTGGCCTGGTTTCAGATAACACCTCCCCTGACTTAGCTCTTGGGGGAGAACCCCATTTCGGATAACAGAGCCCTGGCTCTAGAGGGGGCCTCAGTCCTGCCGAGCCAGCCAGCCACTGTCTGCAATCGGAGCTAGTCAGCACGCTCTGCAGCCTGCATTCGTGGTGGGCGATGGAGCCAGCTTCTCCGATTACCCCCCCTCCCCCCAAGGGGGCCAGCACCCGTCTCCGCTGGCTTGGCCGAAGTGATGGACTCTTGGAAGACCATTCAAGCAATGGTCTGCAGCAAGGCTGCTCAGATCATGGCTCAAAAGCTGTGTGTGGCCATATAGAGCTTCTCAGCGGCTCCAGCAGCGTGTGCTGGGCTCCCTGCACTCTGCCTGTGTCTGTCACTCTCTGTGCTGCCTGATCTGGGGAGTGCAGAGTGACTGGGGCCCTGCTGTGGGATCCTCTCGTTCCTTGCAGCAGCCAGGAGAAGGGGAAGAGGAGAAGGGAACTTCTGCTACTCCTCCTGGCAGCCAGCTTGGTGAGATGGGGAAGGGTGGAGATGCTCTAGGGTGACCAGACAGCAAGTGTGAAAAATCGGGACGGGGGTGGGGGGTAATAGGAGCCTATATAAGAAAAAGACCCAAAAATCGGGTCTGTCCCTATAAAATCGGGACATCTGGTCACCCTAAGATGCTCTGAGGCTGTGCCATAAGCTGGCATTGGTAGGCAACACTGGGCCAGCCTCCCAGATTGCTGAGCCGAGGTCACCTGGCGCTCAGCACTGAGGACCCCCGGCTTGCAGTGTCATCAGGATTGGGCGGGGACGTCTCGCAGGATTGTCTGATGCTTCTAATAACCCGGCACAAAATTAACCTGTGGAATTTGCTGCCACAAGACCTCACTGAGGCCAAGCGCCTAGCAGGATTCAAAACGGGGTTAGCCATGTCTATGAACGATGAGCGTATCGACAGTTACACTACGTAGGGGTATAAAACCTTCTGCTTCAGGGCATAGGCCAACAACTGACTGTTTGGGGTCAGGAAGAAACTTCCTTCGGGCAAGTTATCCCAGAACTGCTTCTGCAGGGTTCCTTCACCTCCCTCTGGAGCATCTGGTGCTTTCAGTTCAGACTTGCTGGGCTTGAAATCGGTGGCTTGTCAGGGCCTGTCTGGGACAGGGGGCTAGTCCGGTCGGGCAGGGTCAGGCTAGCCCTCGCTGCGCCGGGGCATACTCAGCAGCAGTACTGGGAGGAAGGTGCCTCTTGCTGGCGTTGCCCTGGGCTGGGCTGGCAGGGCCTGGTGCTTTGCCAGGGCTGGCGGTGATGCTGCCTGCTGGGCTGAGCCGGGTGGTTGGTTGTGCTGGGGATGGCGCCGACGTTGAATGACCTGCTCATTGCCTTTGCAGGATGCTCAGCCTCACTCAGGCCTGCTGCAAGCCTCCATCATCACCCTCTACACCCTGTTCATCACCTGGTCGGCCCTGGCGAACGTACCAAGTAAGTGACGCTGGCGCTCGAGGGCTTTCGGCCGGTGTCTCGAGGGTGAATCACGCGAACCCTGCCTCAGCCTCTGGGGAGACCTGCCCCTGGAGCTCGGCAAACCGGCTTCTCTGACGAGCAGGGCGAGGTAGGGTGCGAAGGAGCGGATGACTGGCCAGCAGAGGCTGCAGGTGGCCTTGGAGCAGCCTGGGATGGCACGCGCCCATCCAGGAAGGCTAATGCAGGGGGTGTCTGTCTCCTAACCCCTCTGACCAGGGCCTCTCCCTGCTCACTCTCCTCTCCCAATGACTACGTGACCTTTTACTGTCTGGCGTCCAGTTGGCTTCATTGCCCCTCATGCACCCAGCTCCCCTCGCTGGCGATTGTTGCCGGTTACAAACTAGAACCGAAGCCGGCGAGTCCCAGGAGCTGTAGCTGCTGCTCAGGGCCGACCCTTTCCAGCCCTGCAGCGGGTGAGTTGTAGCTAGAGGCTCACTGGCTGGGCAGTGTGATGCATGCCCAGATCCAACCCAGCCCAGTGGGTGTGGGGTGTGCGCCAGTCCAGGGCTCGTGTGTGTGCCTTTGAGTGGATGGAAATTGTCAGTTACATGAGGATCGTTGCCCGCACTCCAGCGCGTGAAGGGGGTCTCAGCTTCGGAGGCCAGGGTTGTTCAGTGTTGTCGGGCATTCACCTTCAGGTCTGTATTGGAAAGCAGACCGGGGGGTGGGGGGGGGGAAGGGACACAGGTCTCTGTCAAATAAGCGGGGTGCAGCGCACACCGAATACCTTTGAAATTGGCTCTCACCTCGAACTTTGTTAGCAACCTCCACAGGGGTCCCCGAGCTGGTCAGTGCATTGCCCCGACACTCTCTCCTGCCAGGGCCTGGTTTGCTGGGATGGTGGGAGGAGGAGCAGCGAGTTACTGCGCTGCTGGCTGTGCCTTTTCTCCGGTCTCCAGGGCCACCTGCCAGAGCCGCAGTCCCCTGCAGGTCCGAGTGGGTGGAAAGGGTCTTGCTGCTTACGCTGGCTTTTGAATTCCTTTTCAGACAAGTACTGTAACCCCACGCTCCTGGTGAGGAACAGCACCGCTGGCCTCGTGGCTGACGGGCAGGTGACTCAGTGGTGGGATGCCCCGAGCATTGTGGGATTGGTCATCTTCCTCCTGTGCACACTCTTCATCAGGTGAGGGCTGAGGCTGCTGCGGCTCTCCTGCCATGGCCGACGGGGAGTGTGTCTGCCTGAGTCTCTGCGCCGGGCGGGGAACCCCCTGGATCCTTCTCGTCCTGTCCCCTGCCGCGGAGCAGCCAGAGCAGGGGGACTCCGGAAGTCGGCGTGAGGCGTTATAGCAATGCCGGCCTGGGAGCTCCAGGGCAGCGCCCCCCACACAGGGCTTTCTCCTGAGCATCGTGCAGCTCGGGCTAGACAGAGACGTCCCCTGAGCGAGATGTAACTGAGGGCAGAGCCTGGCCTGCTGTGGTATTTGGCTAACGACCCCGTTCATTGTGAGTGAGCCAGAGGGGTGAGCGAGGAGGGGAGGGGAACTCCCCCGCAGACATCATCCAAAGCCGGCAGGAGTATAGAGCTTCTGAGCCTCTCTGCAGTGGACTTAACTTCTCCCTGATGTCTCTGCTCTCAGCGTCCGCTCCTCAGACCACAGCCAAGTGAACAAGATGATGCTGACCGAGGAAAGCCCGGCCATGCTGAGTGGCGGGGACCCGGGTGTGGAAGATGGGGTGCAGCGGGCCTATGACAACGAGCAGGATGGCGTGGCCTACAACTACACCTTCTTCCACATCTGCCTCTTCCTGGCCTCCCTCTACATCATGATGACGCTCACAAACTGGTACAGGTAGGAGCTCCCCGCCGTCGGCCTCTGAGTCCGCACCGGGGTCCCGCTGCGAGTGCCAAGAGCCGGTGCTTCTGGCTGGGGGCTGCAGGGCAGAGAAGGGGGCGACGCCTGCATGGGATCAGGCTTGCTTGGCAGCCCAGCAGTGACTGGCTGTGCGGAGGCGTTTCCACCGTGATTTGGGGTGGAGGGAGCAGTCTGTGGAGCCTCTGTGTCCCCAGCCCATGGTGTGGTTGCTGTTCTCCCTCCTGCTCATTCAGGGCTAAGGAAGCATCAGACCGCTGATTACTGCTTACAGGAAAGGTTAGGCCTGCATTGAGGCACCGGGGTTATCCCTGAAGCACTTCAATCTCCTCGTGTTCTGGGATTGATGGGTTGGTGGGTGAGGCGCTGGGCTGGAAATCAGGGAACCTGGGGTCTATTCCCGGATCTGCGTCGCAAGAAAAATGCTTCATTGCTCCGTGCCTCGGTTTCCCCATCAGTCAAACAGCGATGATGTCACGGAGTCACCTTTGATTTCAAGGGCAGGGGAAGGCTCCCCCAGACACAATCTGTGTTGTAAACGTGCCGCTGAGACCACATCGCAGATACTGAGAGGCACAGGGACAAACACTCCCATCACAACCGTAGCAAGAGATCTCTGAAGGCGAAATTCATGCCAGGCAGAGCCCTGTGAGGCTCCAGCAGGACTTGCGTGGTGCATAGGCCTCGCGCTGGTCCTCTGCCCCGGGAGAGTTTCACCCTGGCTGGCTACCGAGCTGGTAATAGGGCCCAAAGCTCCATGCCTTTCCCCATCCCGTCCCTGCCACTCCGGCGAGAGGCAGATGAGTATTAGGCGGTCTTGGCCTGGTGTGACTGACAGCTTTCCCAGCCAATCAGCAAGCCCTAGCTGCGTGCAGCCTCCCAAGTGACTCTGTGGCTCTGCTCTGAACGTGGAGTTTCTGGGCTGGCTCGCTGGGGGCATGCGGCCATGGCAGGCTCCCCCCTCTCCCCCCCCCCACACACTGTGCTGCCACGAGAGCAGGGTTGCCTTGGTAACCAGTGCAGAGCAGCTGCAGCAGCCGTGCAGGCTGGGTCCCCTTGGAGGTGTCCTCAGCTGAACTCTGCCAGGCACGCGAGCAGGGAGCTTGCAATGGAGCCTGACCTCTGGTGAGAGTCCGGGGGGGGGCTCTGCAGGCTCCCTGGTAAGTCAGGATGATCTGGCTGTTGGAGAACCTCACCCGGGAGACTCTAACTGGGAGCCCGAGACGTGTCTGTCGCTGCCCCCATCCTGCCCCTCCCCTCTCTCTCTCCTTCGCTATTGATAAAGCTCCAGTCGCTCAGGCACTTCTCCGGTCCCTGCTCCGGCAGCCCTTCGCTGACAGTCTGTCTTGCCAATGCACGCGTCAGAATGAGCCCCCGTTTGCTCCCCAGCAGCTGTGCGGGTCCAGCGTGCTCTCCCCAGCTGGGCCCGGGTCCGGCTCTTGCTGTCCACGGGGCAGCAAGGGCAAGTGGGGGCAGGCGGTTTCAATTGGCAGTAACGCAGGCTGGTGTGGAGTGACCAGGGAAGCACTGGTTTAATTAAAGGTGTGAATTTAAACGGGTGCACTCCCAGTTAAGGGAATCCCCCACGCTCCTTGCCCCACGCATGAGTGACCCCTACAGTCAACTTATCCACTTGGGTACAGGGCTTCAGTTCCTTACTTCTCTCCCAGCTACAGAGCTGGGCACGGGCAGGGGAATGGGCAGGAAATACCAGTTGGAACTAGACTACCCGGTACGTTGCAGTGCCCCGATTTCACCTGACTGCGGGGGGCTTATGTTTGGTGTTTCAGGCCCGATGAAGGTTCCCAGACGATGACGAGTCCGTGGACTGCAGTCTGGGTGAAGATCTCGTCCAGCTGGGCTGGTCTCCTCCTCTATCTCTGGACCTTAGTGGCCCCCATCCTACTCCCTGGCCGGGAGTTCAGCTGAAAAGGACATGCAGACAACCATGGTCCAAACCTGTTGGACAGCTTGGACTCTCCAAGCCAAGGAGCCCTGTTGCCAAAGGCCGATCCCTGTCCCTGTCCCTGTCCCTAGAGCTGGGTTTGGTTCTCATGGTGGGGAAAGTCCTAGCTATGGATGAACCCTGGATTCCTGTTTCTGCACCGAGACCAGTTCCTCGGAATTGTGCCTTTCTTTGTTTATTGTTTGAAAAGGGAAAAAGTGCCAAGCAGGGAAAGTCTGTAGCTTGTGGGTGAAGTCGGAAGTGTCGGAGGAAATGTTGCTGGGTTTATGGGTTGTTTTGGGGTTTGTTTTACTATTGTAGATCTCCCAAGTTTGTCTGGGTGTTTCAGCATGGCCTCCGGGCTGCTCTTTTGCAAGGAGGCAGTTGAATCACCTTTGAGAAGTTTTGTTTTTAAGCGGATGCTTGTACAATGCATTCTTTGACTCGTGTTACCCAGGGAGCATTTTGTATAATTCTTACACAGCCCATTTTAGCATGTACCTATCTATGGACCTACAAAGATTTAAATAAATAGCCAGAATTCAGTATCAGTTGGCATTGGTTGAGTATCAGCCACCCCTGTGTAATCAGTGATCGGCCCAAGGGAATATTCTAACTTCATAAACCAGCTTTCAATAGATCAAACCGTCTCACGGTTACAAGTCTCCAGGCATGTGGCTGAAGAACAGTTACAGCCAATTGCAGCCTCGGAAACATAATGGAAACCTTTCACAAATTACACTTGATTTACACCATCCAATCTCCACATAGGCCCCTCCCATGAGCAGTCAATGCACTCTGTAGCCCCTCCCTCCAAATTGTTATTCCCTGAAGCCCCGACTCCAAACTGACAGCAATGGACGCTGTCCAGAGGCCGCTGCGGGGAATTCTGTGACGCTCACAAGCGATTGCCTTGGAGAACAAGAATGATATTTGCTATATAGGTGTCATTCTGAAACCTCCTTGCCACAGGGTGCTCTCTGCTGCTCACGTTACCCCTTATGTAGTTTGCCCTGCACAGGTTATACAAGGACAAAGGGGGGTGAAATGACATGCTGAAATCCATCCAAATCTCTCTTCATTAGTGGTCTAGGATGAGACGCTTCAACAGAACCAGGAGCAGAAATGAAAATGGTTGGGCTGTGACTGAAAGAGCCTTGCCTGCCTCTTCAGCCCCTGGCGCCCTAAGGCCCCGATCCTGTAACTGGATCCATGTAAGAGCAGCCTATACCCTATGTGGTGCTCCAATGGGAATCCATGTAGGTGCCAGGATCTGCCCTCTCTGGCTGTTCGTAGGATTGGGGCCTAAATCCTGGTTCCTGTGGCCTACGAGGACAGGTTTTCCTTTTGGCTGTGAAACGTCTTCACTTGTTTGTTTTGTTTTTTAAAAAGGGAGATTGTGCTACCAATAAAAGACTTTTTTTTTTTTTTTTTGGCAAATCCCTTTGTCCGGCAGCGCGGGATGTGCACGGTACTGTCAGTGCCCAGGGAGCTCTAGGGTAGGCAGAATGTCCAAACAAAGTTCCCACAGAAAAACTGACACTAAGGTCATGATGGGCACAGGTAGCAGCTGGCTGTGTTATGCAGGCAAATGTAGGTGAGGTCAGTGTGGCTGGAATGCTTTGTGCAGCAGGTGAGTTCTCGGGAGGCAGGAGAGGTGCTGTGGGCCTTTTGGATAGCTCAGTAGTAGAACTGGGTGGGAAAGAGTTTAGAAATGTCTCCTCTTTAGTACTGAGACCTTTCACTATTGTTTGAGAGGAGGGCGGGGGGCAGAGAGAGGGAACAAGCCCACACCCCGGAAAAGCCAATCACCTGCTGGTTAGGGCACTCATGGGATGTGGGAGACCTCGTGTCAGGGCTGATTCCCCACTCTGGCACTTCGAGTGCAGAAGGTGGGGGCCTGTAAGGATTCTAAAAATTAATACTGGTCACTCCAGGCTTGTATTAAACTCCCAAGGTTACAGCTTTTCTCTGACCTTGGTTGGGTAGATGCTGCCACCACTCAAGTGCAAAACCCCTTTGAGAACCCAGGAAGGCGCACTTGGGAATTCCTTCCTGTGGGGTACCCTCAAGCCCTTACACACACACACACACACACACACACACACAAAGGAAATCAGCTGTTGCCACCAGCTAATTAAACGACATATGCACAAACCTCTTAGGGACCCAAAAATCCAACCCTGTTCTAAAAAAAGGTAAATTTTATTAAAAACAAAAAGAAAGAAAATACATCTGGAACTTAGGCTTTTTGCTAGGTTTTTAAAGAAAACAATTACAAGCATTAACCATCAAGATAACTTCTTGAGGTCCAGTTTAAAGGTTACAAGCAAAACAAAAGTACCTGGGGTTAGCACAGAGGAGTCCACAAGCCATAAAGAAATAAAAGAGATAAACCTAATCACGTCTTCCTTGACATTTCCTGATCTACTTACATATCTGAGGTTTCAAATGAGTAGTTTCTAGGTATGATGATCTGATGATTTTGATACCTGACCCAAAGCTTTTTACAGCATTGCTGCTCTGTCTCCCTTCTCTGGAGAACACCACAGACTGACAAAGGGGAAGGTTTCCCCCCCAAATTTTAAGAAGTTTTAGCCTTCCCATTGGCTCTTTTGGTCAGGTGCCCACTCCCTTCCTTTTACCTATGCAGGTAGACTTTTAAACCCTTTACAGGTAAAGCAAGTAGAGAACCGCTACTAAGAGAGATTTTTATAGCTAACTGGCTGGCTAGGTCCATAAAAGGGAGCTACCCTCCCCCCCCTTCATTTATCACACCTGGGTTCAGGTCTTACACCCCTCAAAGTAAGTTGTCAGTGGAGACCAGCCCTACTCACTGGGATTCGAGAGACCTGGCTTCTATTGCCAGCTTCGCCCCCCGACCTGCTGTGTGGCCTTGAGGCACAGAGTGCGACCTACCTCACTTCCCCACCTGAAGAAAGGAGGAAGATGAGTGCCTGCCTTTGTCAAGTGCTTTGAGAGCTAAAGACAAGTGCTGCGTCAGTGCGGTACGTTAGTTGGGACGCTGCAAGGGACACAAGGCTTAGTGTGACCTAGTGGATAGAGCATTGGGTTAAGATTCAGGAAGCCTGGGTTCAGTTCCTAGTTCTGCCACTGGCCTGCGGGGTGACCTTGGGTAAGTCACTTCCCCATGCCTCAGTTTCCTCATTTGTAAAATGAGGCTAAAGCTCCTGACCTGTTTTGTAAAGTGCTCTGAGACCACTTGGAGAAAAGTGCCATGTAAGAGCGAAGTATTCATGTTAAGGGTAGAGGGCAGCAGAAGGCTGAGACTGGGAAAAGCAGACACAGGAGTTAAGAAAGGAGTGGGGCAGCTGGGGGACAGGAGGAGAGAAAGATATTGACTTAGGCAGGTGCTGATTCATGGGGATTTTTGAAGGTGACCTTCACGCAGAAGTGTCTCATACTTCATCCCAGCGAATGGTGTCTAGAGCAGGGGGCAGTGTTCCCTTTCCTGTCTGCAAGGGGGCCTGTTTTGTTCCCCCAAAGGGGTTTCTGTAGATACTGACCATGAGGCAACATCTGTCTTAGTCCTAGTTTTGCAGTTCAGGAAGCCAAGGAACTCCCAGCTCTCCCCCCTCCCTCCTATGCTCTGGGGTTTCTCTCACCATTCTTACTCCGTGTTGCAGGATCCTGCAACCCCCCCGGCTATAGCTTTGGGGGGAGGAGGGGATTTATACAAAAGATGATAAAACCGTAAGCATCTAGTATATAAAAAGCACAACCATAAAGGGGTTATGAAGCATCAGAGCCAAGTTAGTGCACTTCAGAGGGGCCCATTGTGCACACACAAATAGCCAGGGCCTGACTCTCTCTTGCTCTGCAGCTTGTTCCATTTACACCAGTGCAAAAAAGGTGTAACGCCACCCATGCAGGACAGCTAGTGCTGTACCCCGGTGGCAATGACAGCACAAAGTACAGGGGGACAGGATCTGGCCCCCAAGCTCCTCGGTGGATTCAGAGCATGCCAGTGCTGACACAGGCCCGAGTTCACGTGCTTGTGCTGGCTGCTGCCCCATCACGAGCGCTCTCCATTGACCTGGTTCTAGTTCCAGGCAGAAGAGCAACCTGAGGAACTGCTGAGAACCTTGTGCTCCCTTCGAGCTGCAGCCACCGTGATTGCATGGCTGCGCTTTGGGGCCCAGGACTGGAAAGTCCCAGGCCTTCAAAGCCCAGGACCGCTCAGACTCTGGCAGTTCCCTCGGTCTCAGGGCATGTCTACACTACAAAATTGTCGACCTAACTTACGTTGGCATATAGCCGCCGCAGTAATTACATTGCTTACAGTGCCTGTCTATGCTTGCTCCTTGTGTTGGCAGTGCACGTCCTCACCAGGAGCACTGGCACTCCGTGAACTGCCAGTGTGGGGCATTGTGGGACGGCTTCTGAAAGCCAGCGACAGTCGATGTCAGCAATGCAGGGTCTACACTGATGCTGCGTCGACCTAGTTACGTCGACATTGACTCTATGCCTCTCGTGGAGGTGGAATTATTGTCGGCATAGAGGGCAAGTTATGATGGCAGGAGCAAAATCTTACTATAGACACTTCCCTAGTTAGAGGATGTAAGCTGCCTTGCATCGACCTAACTCTGTAGTGTAGACCAGGCCTGACACGGGTGCTCTGGAGTTTTGTTGCTTGGTGCAGAGAGTCTCTTGTGTAGAGCAGGAGCAGCAGGAATCTGGGCTGGGGGCCTTAGCCTAGTGGCTCTCAACCTTTCCAGCCTACTGCACCCCTTTCAGGAGTCTGATTTGTCTTGCGTACCCCCCAGATTCACCGCATTTAAAGACGACTTGCTTACAAAATCAGACCTAAAAATACAAGTGTCCCAGCACACTGTGAGTGAACAATTGCTGACTTTCTCATTTTTACCGTATAATTATAACATTAATCGATTGGAATATAAATACTGTACTTACATTTCAGTGTATAGCATACAGAGCAGTATAAACAAGTCATTGTCTGTATGAATTTTTAGTTTGTACTGACTTCACTAGTGCTTTTTATGTAGCCTGTTGCAAAACTAGGCCAATCTCTAGATGAGTTGATGGACCCCCTGGAAGACCTCTGCGTACCCCCAAAGCTATGTGTACCCTGGGTTGAGAACCACTGCCTTAGCCTCATCCAGCTCTAATCCAGAACACTTTATTAAACAGAGGCAAGGGAATGCGAGGAACCAGGGCTGCCCAGTTGAGTCTTGCTATGGGTTGTAGGCAAGTATAAATTGCCTGTTCTTGCCACTAGATGGCGCTCTCAACCTACCTTTGTGAGCCTCTGTGTTGGAGCCCCCAGCAGTCAGCTAATCCCAAGGGGGACTGGAGTAAAGGAAGATGTTTTCATGCAACACGCTTCAGTGATGCATAACAAATTCCATAAGCATTGGCCACATGCTCAATACAGGAGCACTCCACACCCTGCCATAGCAGGGCTTTGTGCTCCAGTGGTGAAGGCAACTAGTGTGAAATGCTGATCTTAGCTTCCACTTCCCCTGGGCCCCATGGAGAATGCTCAGGTCAGTCACCAGTAAGATCTCCAGCAGGACAAGGCCATAGACTTCGGCGTACTCTGAAAGTGGAACGTAACCATTGTTTCCCTTCCATCGACACTCGTGCACACCAAGGAGTACTTCATTGAGTGCCAGCACGGCAGGGAAATGGCACAGGTTGGGATTTGGAGGATAAGTGATGTCTGAGCTTGATTTGCTTCAGGCTCAGTTGTTTGTGTGGCAGGCTGGATGTGTCCTCCTGGCACAAACACTGGCCTGGCACCTCCGGGCGCTCTTCTCTGTGGCAGATCCCAGAGCTGGTAGCTCTCTTCAGCCGCCCAACTTCCTGAGCTGTCTGGCTAAGAAAGCGCTAGCTTCCCATTCCCACAGCTCTGCACACCTGCCTACGCCCTTACCCTCCAAGAAACCCGCCCGCTTCCACCAGCTGGCAAACCATAGATATTCATGGGCCGAGGGGGGCATTTCTGGGGGTTTGCATAGCTGGGTGCTGAGGTAGAGAAAAGACTGAGCCGGTGACCCAAAGGTTTGGCGATGGAGGCAGCTGTCATCTTTGCCAGTTCCTAGAGAGGGCAGCCCCCCGCCCCCCCCCCCCCCCCCCCCCCGGAATCAGGTGAGAACAGAACCTTGGGTGGGCACAGGGCAGAACTTAAACCAATTCACAGTGTCTACTCTGGGCCTGCTGCGTTGTTGGTACTTATCACTGGTTCAATGCGGCCACGTGAAGCAGAAACAAGCGAATGCTCCAGCGAGAGGAAGGATTGTCCAGTGGTTAGAGCACTAGCCTAGGATGTTGGAGAACTGGGGTCAAGTCATTGTTCTGCCACAGTCTTCCTGTGTGCCCTTGAGCAAGTCATTTACCCTTTCAGTGCCTCAGTTTCCCATCTGTACAATGGGGATAATGGCACTCCAGGATAATCCCTGCCTCCAGGGGTGTGTGAGGGTAAATATGTTACACTGTGAGGTGCCCAGCTCCCCCAGTGAAAAGCACGTTAGAGAGAGAGGATAGGTACAGGTCCAATCCCTAACTTATTTCCTTTTGCTGGCAAACTGCGCGGTTAGTCCCTGGCACTGACTCACTGTGTCACCCCTGCTGAAACCACCGGAGCATGGCACCCGGCCTGCCCACGGCTGGGGGCAGCTATGGTTCGTGAGTCAGGTCAAAGCCACTGTCCGGTTTCCCCACTACCCCCTTATCAGGCAGCAAAGAGCCGGAGACCGAGTCAGAGCTGGGGCCCTGCTCCTGAGGCTGAAACGGCGACCGCCAGCAGAGAAGCATTTGCCACAGGCAGGGCACAGGGACTCGCTGCTGTTCCCCGGTGAGGGGGTGGCTCGGCAGCGCAGCAGGCTGACAGCTCTGGGCAGAGCCTTGACCTCGTCACCCCACTGCATTCACCGCAGGGCACCTCAGGCTGAGCTCCCGGCCCTTCTGTCTGCAGCCCTGGCTGAATCAGCTACTTGAATCCCACCGGGGAGGCGGGGCGCAGGGCACATGGCGTGAGCACAGAAGTGGGGGCAGGCAGGAGCGCTGAGTGCGAAGGGGGGCCCTGCCTGCCGGGAACTGCCATGGGAGGGGGATGAATCACTCGCCAGCTGCTATTGTGACGTAGCTCTGATGCAGGGCCCTTGCCAGCCCCGCTGCTACGGTGGGTTAACGCTGAACTATGGGGCATGGCCGTGGGCAACTTCCCCAGGAGGGAGGGAGTCCGCTCAGCTGAGCGCTCATGCTGGGGGAGCCAGGCACTGCCAGACCTGGGCCAAGGCCTCACCCAATCGGGTGGGAGGGACTGAAAAACCAGCCCCGTGGCCCTGAAGGCTCCCCTGCCTTTAAAACACCCCCAACCAAGTGCCTCCTGCTGACACACAGGCCCCAGGGGCCACTGCTGTGGGGGCGGGGGGTGGGGCTGTGTGAGCAAGCCAGGGCCTGACCGGCCTGGTGGTTCAAGGTGCTGGCACTACGTCCAGCAGGCCAGGTGAGCTGCCCCATATCCCTCACCACACAGAGCTCAGCCTACGCGGGAGACCCAGCCTGGCCCTGTGCGCCTGCCATGGGCCTGCGGGATCCCTCCACTGCCCAGGGAAACTCCCCCAACCCCAACAGTGTGCAGCCCCTCCAGGAGAAATAGCCTGTGTCCTGCCCCTTGCAGAGGGAGGGCCTGAGGCTGTAACCCCCTGCTCCCTCCTGAGGGCCAAGGATGGGGCAGAGTCTGCGTGTCATGTGGCACTGGGGACAAATCCACCCCAGGCTCCGGGAGACACCCAGCAGCCATGTGGCGATGCCCAGGGCTGGGCTGAGGGTCCTCAGGGCTGAGAAAGTCTGTGCCCAGCACTTGTCCTTGCTGCCCCCTCCAGCCCCAGCACCCAGCCCCATCTGCCCATGCAGCTCCGGCTCACAGGCCCGTTGCTATGGTGCCTCTGCCTGCCAGCCCGAATACCTGGCTGGAGAGCCCAGGGGGCCGGGAGGGGGGGCTAGGGTTGCCAGGTGTCCCGTTTTCAACCAGAACACCTGGTCGAAAAGGGACCCTGGTGGCTCCAGGAGAGGTTAAAAGTCCGGTCAGCAGTTCAGTGGGGCTAAGACAGGCTAGTCCCTACCTGTCCTGGCTCCACGCAGCTCCCGGAAGCAGCGGCATGTCCCCTCTCCAACTCTTACGCCTGGGGCAGCCAGGGGGCTCTGCGCACTGCCCCATCTACAGGTGCCAGTCCCGCAGCTCCCATTGGCTGGGAACCACAGCCAATGGGAGCTGAGGGGGCGGTGCCTGCAGACAGGGCAGCACGCAGAGTCACCTGGCTGCACCTCTGCGTAGGAGCTAGAGAGGGGACATGCCGCTGCTTCCGGGAGCTGCTTGAGGTAAGCACTGCCCGGAGCCTGCACCCCTGACTCCCCACCCCTGCACCCACAGGCCAGAGCCCATATCCCTTTCCACACCCCAACCCCCTGCCTCAGCCCAGAGCCCCCTCCCACACTTGGAACCCCTAGGTCCCAGCCCAGAGCCCCCTCCTGCACCCCAAGCCCCTCATCAACAGCCCCACACCAGATCCCACACCCCCAGCTGGAGCCCTCACCCCTTCCCACACCCCAATCCCCTGCCTCAGCCCAGAGCTCCCTCCCATACTCTGAATCCCTAGGCTCCTCCCTGGAGCACCCTCCTGCCCCCCAAATCCCTCATCCCTGGCCCCACTCCAGAGCCCGTTGTGATGTTGTACCCCATAATGCTTTATGGAAATATGCTTATGAATATGTTTTATGCTACATATGCCATGTAACATCTCTCTGTAAAGGTTATGATCTACTGAATATATTCATCCTATTTGTATGCACGTATCATTTTTGTATTCGAAGTTATGAATATTGGCTGTGTACTTGTTTGATTTTAAGTAGCCTCAGTAAGGCATTTGGGCAGCTTCTTAGGAAAGGAATGTGCAAGTTAAGTGGCCAATCAAGAAACACTGAACAGACAATGGGACCTTGGAAGACTCCAATCCACATAAGAAGTCTACCTGGGAACGTTCAAGGTAGCAGGTGAGCAATGGCTGCCACCTGTAAAGTTCCGAGTCATGCATGGACATGTGACTTGCCCATGTGACTCCAAAACTCCAGCTTGCAGCTGAATTCTGCATAGGAGAGAGGAGGGGGTCTCCACCCACAAAGAGAGAGTCTATTTAAGCCCTGGGAGACTCCCCCGATTTTGTCTTCAGCTGGCTCAAGAGATAGCCTCTCCACCCCCAAAGGATACCTGAAAGTAACTGGAACAAAGGACAGTAACCACAGGGGTGTGAGTAATTGCTGGACCCAGACTAGAAGGAGGTTAGTCTGTAAAAGAAGCTTTCTGGAATAGCTCTGAGGGTGAGATTTCCTCTGTATTCAGTTTCTTACTGTATTAGGTTTAGACTTGTGTGTTTCATTTTATTTTGCTTGGTAATTCACTTTGTTCTGTCTGTTATTACTTGGAACCACTTAAATCCTACTTTCTGTATTTAATAAAATCACTTTTTACTTATTAACTAACCCAGAGTATGTATTAATACCTGGTGGTGGTGGTGGTGGAAACAGCTGTGCATATCTCTCTATCAGTGTTATAGAGGGTGAACAATTTATGAGTTTATCCTGTATAAGCTTTATACGGGGTAAAATGGATTTATTTGGGTTTAGACCCCATTGGGAACTGGGTATCTGGGTGTTGGAGACAGGAGCACTTCTTAAGCTGTTTTCAGTTAAGCCTGCAGCTTTTGAGGGACGTGGTTCTGGGGCTGTGGTTGTAGCAGGCAAGCGTGTCTGGCACAACCAGGCAGGGTTCTGAAGTCCCAAGCTGCCAGGGAAAATGGGCTAAGGGATAGTCTCAGCACATCAGTTGGCAGTCCCAAGGGGGTTTCTGTGATCCAACCTGTCACACCTGCACCCCCAGCCGGAGCCCTCACCCCCTCCGGCACCCAACCCCCTGCCCCAGCCTGATGAAAATGAGCAAATGAGTGAGGGTGGGGAGAGCAAGTGATGGGGGGTGGGGAAAGAGTGAGTGGGGGTGGGGCCTCAGAGAAGGGGTGGGAACTCGGAGAAGGGGCGTGGCCTCAGAGGAGGGGCGGGGCCTCAGAGGAGGGGCGGAGCTGGGGTGTTTGGTTTTGTGCGAATAGAAAGTTGACAACCCTAGGGGGAGCTGCATCCTGGGAGGTGGAGAGATGATGATAGCAAGGGCTGGGAGGCTCCAGGTAGGGCTGATGGAGGCAGGGGCGGGCGCCGGAGGTGCAAGAGGGGCAGTGGTATGGCTTGTAGTGGCGAGCGAGGGGGTGATGAGGACAGGAGGGTAATGAGGCCACAAGGGGAGACAGCAGGGAAAGCCAAAGGGGTGGGTAGGGGGCATAGGGAAGAGAGTCAAGGGGAAAGAGAGGTGATAGGGCCCTGTGGGTGAGGAAGGGAAACACCTCGGGAAGAGGTGAAGACACCCCAGGAAGGGGAGCAATGTGGGGGAGGGAGGGGGGTTTGGAAACCCAGCATCTACATAGAAAAGAGAGGTAAAAGGCAAAAACAGGGTGAGAAAGACACACCAGCTAGAGGGACTGGGAAGAGAAAGAAAGGGCTGGAGCCAGAGATGGGACAGACTTAGGGAGGGAAAAGAGGGAAGACACCAGCAACTTGGAGAGAAAGTGCCCCAAAGCAGGACAGGAAAAGCCACTGCAGGAAGGAATGTAAAACAGGAGCAGAACTGGAGGCCGTGAGAGCTGATTAATTTTCAGCAGCAACCAGACATCAAAATATTACACTAGATTCCCCCTGCAGCGTGTTTCAGGGCATGTACTGGGGTGATGCCATAGGGTGAGGTGGGCTGGGAGCTGTGGCTAGGAGGGGACGCAGGTGCCCAGTTCCTGTGTATGATGGAGCGAGCTGCCTAGCCAAAATACAGGGCGTGTTGCTGGCTATTTTTATATACTGTTACTGATTCGCATTGGCCTCCATGCCCAGCCCTGTGTGGTGTGCAAACCCCAGGTTACGGACACCGCTGCTTAGTTAGCCAGGTCCATGTGCAAAGCAGGGATTAGCTCACACGCTCCTGGTTGTGCACAGACAGTTGTGTGTGCACAAACGCCTGCTGGCTGTGACACTGACCATCAGACCCAGGGCATTTCTATGGCCGTTGATGACCCTGGGATTTTGTGGTTTTTATATTTGCCTACTATGGGGTTCTCACGTCTATCTCTGAAGCATCTGGAATGGGCCACTGTCAGAGACAGCACACTGGCCTCGCTGGACCTTATGTCTGACCCAGTCTGGCAATTCTTTATGTGCATTTTAACAGCTCCTGACTTGCCCACGAGCAAGTTCCCCCAGTCCAGGTCTTCATTCTCATTCCAATCTCTGGCTTCCCATGTTGGCCTGGCTAGCTGTGGGCCTGGGGACAAAACTGACATGGCAGCACGAGAAGACAGCTCGCCTACCAGCAGCTGAACTCAGGCAGGTGTTTCCACTTATCCCATGAATCCTATTCTCTTTTGATCAGCAGCTTCAATGGATGAAGCCACTGCTGTGTCTTGGAGCACCCAGAGAGGAGGGCTAGGAGGGAGTGGAAGGGGGAGAGAGATCCTGGCTGGGCCATCCCCAAGGCAGAGACTAACAAGGGGAGCAAGGTCTGCGTGCCCTCTTCTCCCCACATCTGGCCGGGGGAGCTGGAGTTGCCCTCCTCCCACGACAACCACAGATGTTTAGGAAACGTACTAGTTTAATATCAACTCTTAGGCCCCAATTCTCAGGTGCGGGTGACTCCCTTGGGTGCAGGGACCAAGGTGGGGGCATAAGTGGCTTTACACTTGTGACCGGGGTCCTCGCGGGGAGCCAGCTACGGTCACTCAATTAGGGTGAACTGCAAAGAATGGGGCAGCCAAACCCCAGAAAGCTGGTGGATATTCCAATACTTCGATTCACCAAGCCAGCATAAAACAGCTTCTGTATTACCTTACTGGTTACTCAGAACTCCAAACAACACAGTTCCCTTAAAGTGATCCAGCCTCAGGCCTCCATCCACGTACCCACGTCGAATATGATGACAATTTCTGTAAATCTTATTTCATCATATAAAGATTCTACCAATCCCAGAGGATCGGACACATAACCTCCCAGGTTAATGAATGTTTCAGATCTTACCCAAATACATGCTACAGCCAATTCTTATTATCGGAACTAAAATTTATTAAAAAACAAAAGCGAGAGAGTCTGGTTAAAGATCAATACACACACAGACATG
This sequence comes from Terrapene triunguis, assembly GCF_002925995.2. Lineage (NCBI taxonomy): Eukaryota > Metazoa > Chordata > Testudines > Emydidae > Terrapene > Terrapene triunguis. The sequence goes on along the minus strand of NW_020664587.1, from coordinate 3,951,917 downwards.
AGTTCAATTCATTGAGGTGCAGATTCACAGCACAGATGGTGAGCTTCGTAGTTGCAAAGCGTTCCTTTGGAATTCAGTTCATAGGTTATAGTCCAATGTCCAAATCTCACATTCAGGGCGGTACCAGCATAACTGGGACCTCAGTCTTGTGACTCAAACTCCCCCTGATGAAGCCTAAGCGGATCTGAGATGACAGAATCAGGACCCAAGGATCTTTTATACAATTTCACGTCTTTTGACAAGTTGGGAGTTCAAAAGGGAATTAGGATGACTTTGAAGGAGGCCCATCACTGCTACTTAGCTATAGAATTAACATAAGGTAATTTGCTTGTTCCTCCACCATTCACAGATTATTTGCTATCCATATCAAAGGGAGATGAATACCGAGGTATCCCGTGTTTACAATTCATTTAAATGCTAGGATCTTCTTTTGACCCCTGAATGATCAGAATAGAGCACAGACAGGGACTGTTGATTACATTGTGGACCCGACTCATACATATGTAAAAACACAAAAACACAAACATTATCTCCCCACATGTCTTTTGAGGGTTATTTATTCTGCAGGTTGTTTAACCCTTTCTAGCCGTGCATCACAGCACTCCTTTGTGCTCCCCCATTATGGGGCCTGCCCCGGCGTACATTAGAGCAGCCCCAAGGCCAGGCTGTCCCAGCCCCAGGAATAGCCACAGTGTAGACATGCTCTAGCTTTCCCCCGTTATGTCTCCTATGCCAGGAGCTGCAAGTAGCCTTTACCCTGGCTGTGTCCCACATAAGGATTCTTGCTGCACCAGGGGAATTCTCCAGTAGCCAGACCCACTGACACCGTGGCACAAAGGGTCTGCAGTGTGATGGAAAATCATGCCCTTCGTCACTGCAGCAGTGAGCCCATGAGCTTTAAATCCTAGCCCAGGCAATTCCAGCCTTTTCCTCTGTCTGGGAAAGAAGCTCTGGATGCTCCCTCCGGTCATTTCTTGGGCAGCCAGCTCTAGGGTTCGTAAGGTTTCTCACCCCCACAGAAGGGGAATTGCTGGGCGGAGGGTGGCCACTGGGATGCTCAGTCTAGGAGCCTTCCCTGGTGGCAGTGTCTGGGTGCCAGCGTGGGGTATTTGGAAGGCTAATTAGCAGATTGAACACCCAGCTCTAACTCATAAGCAGAACCATGAAACACAGGCGAGAGTAGCCGGGTAACAGCGTGCCCTGGCACGGGGGCAGGGGCTCCAGAGACCTCTACCGAGGCCATGCCACACGTGCTGGAGCAGGAGAGCCATGCTAGCACTGGCCACGTTCTGGGAAGTGCTGAGTGATGGGGCTGTGTACCACCGAGCAGAGAAAGGGAGGAACACGAGGAGACAGGCAGTGCCCAACACCTCCAACAGCAACGCTCCCCAGCTCAGCAGGAACCACTGGCCATGAGGACACGGGCCCCACGCCTCACCAGGAAACATGCCGGGTTTCACAGCACACAGTCAAGCATATCATCTGCCAGCCAAAATTCCCAGAGAATGGGCCAGGCCTGTCCACCTTCGCCCGCCCTTCCGTGAGCGAGAGGCAGCGTGTCGGCCCTGCCAGGGGAATGGCTGCAGGAGCCTAATTCCCTGTGGGAGCAGCCCAGGCACAACAGCACATGGACTGGCACGTCAGGTCTCTCAACTGCTGCGGGGTTTTTGGTATCAGCCTAGGGCTGTCTCAAAGCAGGGACGAGAGGCTGAGCACGGGCACAGTCTCACCTGCATGAGATCAGAGGCAGTGGTTAGAACAGAGGAGCAGGAATCAGGACTCCTGGGTTCTTTCCTTGACTCGCTGTGTGAGCTTGGGCAAGTCACTTTGGGCCAGATTTGTAAAGGTATTTAGGTGCCTAACTCCCATTGATGTCTATGGGAGTTAGGAGGATAAAACTTGCTCTTTAACTCTGTGCCTCAACTCTCTCCTGTGTAAAACCTAGGCAATAATGCTGAACTGGCTGGCAGGGCTACAGGCTGATTTAATGGACCAATGTTTGCAAAGAGCTCTGAGACTGTGGGCTAAAGGCTGCTATTAAAGTGCCACATATTGTTACCACGGTAATACTGTAATCACCTGGCGCGCGCGTGTGTGTGTCGCTGTCACCCTCTACTGCTTGGAATCTGTACTTCTGAGCTCTGTGTCATACGCCCTGTACTGCCAACGGCTGACAGGGATTCTTGGTTACCTCCAAGGGCAGGGCCGGTGCTTTTGGAGTGGGAGGACCGGGGTCTACCCCTGCCGCCCCACATGGTCTTGGGGGAGGGGGCATAGTCAGCTGTGCAGTCCTACCTGGCCAGGCTTGTTTCATGCTGTTGGCACCTCCCTCCTGCTGGGGGTTGAGATGACAGGCAGGATGGGACTCCCTTGGCAAAAACTGTTTAACTTCAAGTGGAGAGACGGCGACTTGGAGGTTGGGCTCCTAGAGCTGTGAGCATGGTTCAGGAAATGCCCCAAGCCATCTGAGCAGTCCCTGCTGGTGACCCCAACCAGGTGACCCTGCTTAGACTTGCACGGAGCTGGTTCCAATGAGCTGGGACTATTATTAGTATTGGGATAAAAGTAGCACCAAGCAAGATCAGGCCCCGTTGTGCTAGGCGCTGTACAGATGTACAAAGAGAGACAGCCCTGGCGAGTTTACAGCCTAAATAGGCAAGGCAAAGGGTGGGAGGGAAACAGAGACACAGCAAGGGGAAGTGATTGACCTCAGGCCTCCCAGTAGGGCAGTGGCAGGACCAGAGCTCTGGTCTCCAGACTCCCAGTCCAGTGCTGAGCCACTAGACCATGCTGCCTCCCTGACCCAACCTCTATGTCTTAAATACAAGGAGACTGATGCAGTGCTGTAAGAGTAGCCCAGCACGCTGGGAGCTCATCTTCTAGAGCATGGATGGCAGGTGTTGAGAAGCAGCGTGAGCTTGCATCACAACTAGAGCCAAGAGGTTAACACGCTTGGCACCGGAGCAGTGGGAGCCTCTGTCCAGGTCTGCTCCACATGACCTGGCATGAACCCCCATGTAATCATAGAGACCTCAGGAGGTATCTAATCCAACCCCCTGCTCAAACCAGGACCAATCCCCAGACAGATTTTGCCTTAAATGGCCCCCTCAAGGACTGAACTAACAACCCTAGGTTTAGCAGGCCAACGTGCAAACCACTGAGCTATCCTATCTCCACCCAGAACCGTACATCAGCCCAGACGTCCTGAAATATCCAGCCTAGGTCTAGAGCCCAGGGCCGGCTCCAGGCACCAGCCCAGCAAGCAGGTGTTTGGGGCGGCCAACGGAGAGGGGCAGCACGTCCGGCTCTTCGGCGGCAATTCGGCGGCGGGTCCCTCACTCCCTCTTGGAGCGAAGGACCAGCCGCCGAATTGCCGCCGAAGAATGAAACGGCGGCGGTAGAGCTGCCGCAGATCGCGATTGTGGCTTTTTTTTTTCTTTTTGCTGCTTGGGGCGGCAAAAACCCTGGAGCCGGCCCTGCTAGAGGCTCTGGAGATGGGTGCATTAGAGAGGCCATAGGTTAGACCTGCTCAAGCTCTCTGCAGGTTCCCACCCTCAGGGCCTTTCTCTAGGAGACGGAGGACGAGGGACGTATCCCTGCAGCTTCTCTTCCAGACTGTTCCTGGTGCCAATTCCCCTTTGCAATTTCTCCTCCTCCTGGGCCCTGGGCCACCCTTGCTGAGAGCTCCCCGCACTTTAGCAGCAGCTCCCCGGGTCTCTCCTTTTCCAGGGCATATCTCTGCAGCAGCATCTTGCTGATTGGAACCCGTGCGGGCTCTGAGAATGCAGCTGGGCACCAGCAAATCCCTGCAGATCTGGCCCTGCAGAAACACTTACCAAAAGGCGGATTCCTGTAAAAAGCCATTTACGGCAAGCCAGAGGCGCTGCTAACAGACCAGCTAGGCCAGGCGGCCGGAACACAGGAAGGTTCAGAGCCTGCGGTCCAGACTGCCGCGCTGGCTTCTCCAGGAGCAGAAGCCACTCTCTTCACGGTATTGATCACTGCACTGTGGAGCTCGGAGGCTTTCTCCGCCTCCCCACAAATCAAAGCCACTTTGCATCTTTACCTGCAATTAGCAGAAGCAGACACTTAGTGCCCCGGCTCTAATCTCCTGCTCTGGAAGCCACGCAGATAATAGCACAGGTGGGAGTCGTTTAGGCTTTCAAGAACTCTCCTTCATTCCCAGCGTGGTGGGATGCTCTGAAGAGCTGGACCCTCAGAGGAGCCTACACTGGATGGGGATGGACACATTAGAAATCACTAGCGATCACTCCCATTGCCTTTGGTGGGAGCTGCAGGTTCTCACACAGCCCCGCTCCGTCCCTGCAGCCTATCCTGCACTAAAGCCATCACACCTGGATTTGCAGTTAAAAACCATCCCTATGCGGGGAGACTTAGCCAGAGCCAAGCAGAACTGCCTCCAATAGCAAATCCAACCCATCCTTCCAGGGCGCTGAGGGGGCATATGCGTATCTGGGATTTCCTGTGCTTGGGCTTCATCATAGCGTCTGGCTCACAAATATCAAGCCCCGCAGCAAGCACCATCCACCTTCCCCGTATCCCTAGGAGCCAGAGCACCACACACGTCAGGTCCATCAAAGCACCCCATATGTCCAATTTACTGCCTGAGATTAACAGGCCAGGTAGGTTAGTTCTATGCTGTCAGCTGGACAGCATTGAGGCCACCCAGTGCGTCATGCGCCTCCATGATGTTCTGTCCTGAGCCACACCTGGCATGTTCTGAGGTAGGATGCCTATGAGGGCAGGTATCTGTTGATGCCGTCCAGCCATTGTGTTTTAGGTCTTCTGGGGGGGTCTTTCCCATCATGTTTTCCTTGGGTCAAACTCGAAGATGATTCTTGTGGGGCAGTCAGTAGGCATTCGGCACAGATGACCATGCCACCTTGGAGAGAATTGGATGACCGTTTGAGAGAGTGGGACCTGTTTAGTTAGGAAGAGGACCTCTTTGTTCAACTTGAATTAACTACCATTGGATGTTTTCGATCATTCGGAGATGCTTCATCTGACTGGTGTCCAACTTCTTTTCAATCCGTGTTTCAGTCTCATAGGTCAGAATACTGACCACAAAAGCATTGTATAGCCTCAGCTTCATCTCTCTACTTATTAAGGACGCTCTTAATGAAGTGTTCCATTACTGATGATGCTTTTGCAGTGCAGGCTTCAAGTTCTTTCTTGATGTCACTCATGTTATCAACAACAGAGCCGAGGTAGGTGAAATCACTGACAATCTCGACTGGGTGGTCGCTCACTGAGATGCTAGAGCCCGCAGCATGGTCAAAATTGCCAACTAGAAGAATAATTTTCAGGCCAGCTTTCGCTGCTGAGCTTTCCAGGGCTTTCAGCATCTCAACTAGCTCATTCATTGATTCAGCACCTAGAGCTATGTCCTTGGCAGAACCAGCGTCATCAAGGTGTCTGCCTAAACCTCATTCGCTTAGTGTCTGAAAAAGCACATAGTCTATGACAGCATGGAAGAGTTGTGGGGCAACAACACAACCTTGCTGAACACTCGACCTAATTCACTTTTCCCAGCTACAATAACACAGCTTGAGGAGCCGCTGGACAGAATGTTCTACAGAGCTTGTCAGTGAGGCCTGTGAGTTTCAAGATCAGCCAAAGCAATGCCCTGTCCACAGAGTCAAACACGTCCTTGATATCCACAAAGACAATGTGAATGGGGCGCTTGAATTCTTGAACCGTCTCAAAAAGCTGGCGGACTGTGAAGATTTGCTCCATCGTGGAATGGCTGGGAGCGAAGCCAGCTTGTTGTGGTCTTCTTGATATTCGTGCCTTGGGCCAACAAGATAGAGGCAAATTTTCCCCCAGGACGGATAAAGGAGTAATGCCACGATAGTTACAACAATCCCATTTGCCACCTTTACAGTTCCAAAGCAGTAAAATAATGCCTTTTGCCAATAGGGTGGGACTGACCTGTTTCCCAGTTGATACTGAACTGTGTCTGCAGCCACAAAAGAAGAGCTGGTCCAGCACTTGTTATGCAGAAATTCCACAGATTTCGGCCACCATATTTCCCATAAGCGTCTTTACAGTTCTGTGGATTTCATCAGTAGTGAATGGACAGGTTCATTTTGTGCAGAATGGGTCAACTCAGCAACTGCTTTAATATCAGGGTCCAAAAATTGGGGGGGCCTTTAGCAGCTGGCTGAAATGTTCATTGCAGCATGCCAAGCACTCCACTGATTAACTGGCCAGGACTGGAGTAGACCACCCTGCAACTAATGGCCTTATTCATAGAATATCAGGGCTAGAAGGGACCTTAGGAGATCATCTAATCCTATCCTCTACTCAAAGCAGGACCAATCCCCACGTAGATTTTTGCCCCAGTTCCCTAAATGGCCCCCTCAAGGATTGAATTTACAACCCTGGGTTTAGCAGGCCAATGCTCAAACCACCGAGCTATCCCTCCCCTTGTCAGTAAAGTTGTATAAGCATTTATACAAGGAGACAACATCGTTCCTGGCAGCTGCTTCCTCGAGTGCAATGGCTGACATAGTCCAAAAGGCACTATGGCCTTACCTGTCCAATAAACAGCATCACCCGACTTGCTATTTCACACACAGTAGATGAGCATCACACTCTGGTCCAGCTTCCTCTGCCCTCCCCCCACCCCCTTGGAATTATCTGGTTCACTGAAGTACTATAAATAATACTACGGTAGCGTCCAGCTGTGGATCTGTACTGTTTGGCAGTGTGGAATGTTCCTAGCTCCTTGCACGGTTATAGCCTGAGGGCAGCAGCTTGGTACCGGAGAAATTATTTCAGTGGGAGAGGGAATCAGGCTATTCACTACTGCTGTGCTCAGCTTTTAAAAAGAATTGCACCACAACTGACAAACAGTGTTTTACCCAGGTCTACATTTGCGTGCAATCAGTTAAAGAGGACTGGTACCAGCAAGGCTATAGTGATGCAGGGATCGGGTGGCTCCTGTGTAATGAGAGATGGCTCCATGCATACAGCCGGCAACAGGATTCACATCTGGCACTGATAGCACACACCGCTATCACCTGAGCCAAAGGAATGCTCCCTCAGCTGCGCGGTGGTAGCAGGCTCCGTAGGGCTGGGCCAGCCATGAGCTCTCTCACACACCGGACAGTAATGATAATGGACAATAGCACCTTCTGCTGCTAGTGCATCAGTTCCAATCCAGCCCCAGCCAGTCGTTACTGAACGATGTTACTCTGTGGCTGTTGGATGACCGATATGAAATGAGATGCGGGACTGACACCATCGCAAGTACTGGGAATCTCAGACCAAAGCTGAGCCACTCTTGCAGGGGGTCCCTCAAGGGCAGGTCTTGGGGAGGGTTGCGCTGCTCATGAGGAGGACTTTGGGCTCCAGGGCTGTCGACGCAGCCCCTTTAACCACATTCCTATTTTTGAAAAAGAGGTTGCAGGACATTCACACACACAAGTGGACGCTCCATTAGGAATGGTCAGTGGCTGTACAAGGGAGAGGGGCCTGGTGCCTAGCTCCTGTGCATGGATAGATGCCTGCTGGGTTCTTGTTCCAGGCTGGCTGTGTCCAGTGTCCTACACAAGCTCATTGTTATGTTGCTAGTGCCGAGGGGTTTCAGCTCACCCGGAATGCAGCGAAGGTGAAGGTGACTCATTGGTCCATCCTCACGGCCCCACATGGGTTCAGCTGCATGGTCCCCATTGAGTCATGCAGTGGAATGCCCCCCCCCCCCGACTGAATGGGGATTCTGTTGTGCTAGGCGCTGTACAAACACAGAACAACGAGATGGTCCCTGCCCCAAAGAGCTGACAATCCTGGTATAAGACAAGAGACAACCAGGCTGACGGGGTAGTGCAAGGCAACAAAGAGACCTTCAGCACTGAGGCATGTTAGCACAGCAGGGTGGACGATGCTCGTGCTGCTGCTGTCTGGGCTGTACCTGTTCTGGGGGCTTTGGACTCCAGGGCCGTCAGATCAGCACTAAACTCACCGCAATCCCCTGACTGTGGCTAGCTCATAAGAGCCTCCATGCTGGGTCAGAGCCTGGTCCACCTTGCCCAGTATCCGGTCTCCAACAGTGGCCTATAGCAGAGCCTCCTGGGGAGTGGACCCCGTGACGTGATGACCAGGAGAGGCTGGACTAGCCAGCCACAAGAATTAATCTCGGAGAGAGAGAGGGGCTAGTACTGGGGGGAGGGGCAAACAGACCCTCAGCGGCGAAGCCGGAGATGGCAAAGATCTCTCTGGTCAGTCGCTCGAGTGCAGAATTTCACCCTGCTCCAGACTCTCCTGGGCTTTGTCTTGCCTTGCAGGCCAGTCCCACCAACAGAACCCATTGGCTCATTCCCACCCCTTTACTCCGCTTGCATCCCTTGGCCCACCTTTCTTCCCTGGTAACAGCCTGCAAACCGCCTGCTGTGGCTGATTCTCAGGCCAGGCCGTGTTCAGCCCCGTGCAGTCCAGGAGGCTGTGTGGAGCGAATGAGAGTAATGCAAGGCCCCCCACGTCCCTCAGTGCTACGGGATCATCAGCATCCCGGCACTCGGAGCGTAAAACCAGCCCAGGCTTGGGGACCCAAAGCCAGCGCCCTGAGTCCCAAACTGGATTCCCTGCCTCGGCCTTTCATGGCTTATGGCAGCATCTGCGGTTCTTTCCTTCGTCAGGTTGACTTCCTGCTAGCATCTATTATACCCTGCCAAGGGTTCCCAGGCTAGCCTGCTCTTAAAAAGCTAGCACCCTATCTCTAGCTCCTCTCCCACCCTCACATCTGTTAGCCAAATGGCGCCTTTTGGCGTCCCGGATGAACACTCGGCAGTTCTATAGCGCTTTATACCTGCAGCGCTTTGTACAAACATGCACGGATTAACCCTCACAACCCCCTTGCGAGGTGGATAATTGTTATTATCGCCATTGTTCAGATGGGGAAATTGAGGCCTAGCAACATGAAGTGACTTGACCAAGGTCACATAGGGAGTCCCTGGCAGAGCGGAGGTGAAAACTCAGGCCACGCTGACTCCTAGTGAACTATTCTCCCCAGAGCTCTCTGTAGCTAACTGCAAATGACACCTTGAGATGTGACACCTTTACCCAGCAAATGCAATGTGAAGAAGCCACATGGACATAGTGAAGTCCAAATAACCATTTTAACTCTGGGCCCAGCTACGGATACACAGAACTGCAGTGGTGGGGCTGGAGGGGGGCGGTCTGGTGACTTCTGAAACAGTGAACACCACTAGAGGGCTCACAAACTGTTTAAAGGTACGCCACCCAATTCCTGGATACTGCCCGCATCAAAGACTCTCACAGCTCCAAACTCAGCAGTGTTCCTTTAAGGCCTCTCTGAAAGCTGAGAGAAGCGGGCACAGGAGGCCCCTGAGAGATTGATCACCTGCCTCCCCTGCTCAGTAAATCGCAGCCAGTAATACAGGGAGTGACTTGCTCTGCGGAGCTTTCCTCTCTTCGCTAGAGACACTGCTTAAGAGCATTAACAGGCTCCAAGGGCAATTATTTACTAAGCGCTGTGTAATGATGTGTTCTCTTTTGATTTGATTGCTGTAAAAGGTAATAAGTGGATTGCCTCCCTATTACCCTCAATCAAGCCAGCGCAGTGACATCATGTACATTTCCCACTAATTGGTCTTAATCCACTGGTTTCAGTTTTGGTAGGTTTTGACGACTCAAGTGGGAGGGGGGGGGGAGAGAAGGGCTCCAGGGCGAGGGGGGAGTTTACACTTGAAGGAATTTTTAATATTTAAGTCCCCTTGGGGGGAAGGGCGGCAGGAACAATTAGCGAGGCCCCAGGAAATGGGAAGCTAGCGCTCGCCCGGCAAGAAAAGCCTGAAAGTGGCTCAGAGGCCAACGCTGAGATTTTTTTGTCTGCAGGGGTGGATGCTGGTCTGGAGCTGGCCCCCAAAACTCAGGAGGAAAGCATGGGCGACAGCAGGGAATTTGAACTTCCCTGAGTCCAGACCCCACGTGGCTGTTGTGGGGCCGGCTCTTCCAAAGGGCTGAGGGCCAGATTCTCAAGGGCTCACCACCCACAAGCAGGGCACGACTGTGAGGATCCGGGTGACTGTGAGGGGGTATCTATGCTGGGGTCTGGGTCTGTGTGGGTCTGCTGGGGTTTTTGCAGGTGGCTGTACATCTCTGCATTTGTGTGGGTGTGGGTGCGCATGTGCATTGGGCAGTGGGGTGGAGGAAGCAGTGACCACCACCAAGAGGTGAATATCAGGTGGCACAAAGAATGGTCCCAAGCCAGAAGAGAGTGACGGTGCAACCCATAGGACAGAAGAGAGATGGAGACACCACGGCACTTTCTACTCCAGTGTCCCAAATATGAGGGAAGACAAGGATGAGAGTTCCTTACACTGTCAGGGATCATAGATGAACATGTCATCAAAAGCAATGCCTGACCCCCTGGGAAAGGAGAGGGATTGCATCACATCACGGTGCAGCCCGTAATGAGCACTGACGACAAATGGATCCAGGATAGCAAACCCCAAACAATGTATAGCCCCGCCTTTGGGGGGTCAGACACTCCTCGGACAGAGACCGGAGGGGCCTGTCTGTTTCTTACACTTTGGCAACACTTGCAGAACTTGCCATGACAAAAATTGTCACTCAATGGGATTGAGGGCTTTGTGTGTGTGTGTGTACATCTGCATTTGGGTGGGTGCGGCTGGACATCTGCATGAGTCTGTGAATGTATTTGCATGTGGCTGTGTGTGTCCCTGCTTTAGCATGGGTTGTGTATGTGTGTGGGGGGAAGTGTGTGTATGTTTGGATAGCGGTGTGTCTGTCAGTGCATTTGCATGTGTCTGTATGTCCCTGCTTTGTGTGTGCATTTGTATGCATCTATTTGCAAGTGACTGGATTTTGTAAGCCACACCTACTTCTCCCTAGCAGTGGAAGTGGTGGGCCATGGGGCTTTGTACCTGGGGCAGCAGACCAACAGCCCTGCTTCTCTGTAACTTGCATGTTTTCCTGCCCAGCCTGGGCAATTTACATCTGCTAGTGCAGTGCGCTCAGGACAGGGCTGCGGGGCCTGCAGTGCGCCTACATGGAGTTCTAAGGTGGAGATTGTCTTGCACACTTGCCATACACGTTATAGTTTGCTTTGTTTGCTTTTTAATTTTCCCACCCGGTACAATTAGTGCTTCGCTGCTCCTCCCACTGAGATGCAAAATGAAATGGTCACGAGCAATAAACCCACTTGGCAGTGGGCAGGGGAACAGTTAGCTATGAATTGTTAAAATGCCCACCAGAGCGATTAATTGCTAGAACTCCTAATGTATGTAGTGCTGCAAATGTGCCCTTTTTTCCAAACACACTCAGACCTGCTCCCTGCCCTGGAGGGCTTCACCTGAGACAAACAACTCAGAGACAAGGCAGGGCATGCGGGAAAGGTGAGGGAAGGACTGGGAAGTATTGTCGGTGAGAAGGTAGGCAGGTTTCTTGGGAGAAACAGGATTTAAGGAGAGACATGAACCAAAGAAGGGAGGGCGATCTTGGGACATGGGATAAGGGGAATTGTCCCAGGCATGGGGTGACAGAAAGCACAGAAGCAAATTCAGCAAAGCAAATTCTTCAAGGGAAGCGTGGTGCTTTGCTGACTCCTGGGCAGAGCGGGACATGGAGGAGGGATGATGGAGCGAACTGGAAGAAAGAGTCTGCAGGGAATGTGAGGAGGAGGGGGAGGGCTGCCACAGCCATAGGGTAGGCAAGTGAAAGGAGATGGGGAAGGTAGCATTCAAAGTTGGATCAGGGCGGAGGGCTGGGGAGAGCAAGGAGGTGGGGAGATAGGAGACATAGAGGGAAGCAGCAGCCTCTCTTACATTAGCAGATATACAAATTATTTGAGGGCCTGTCTCTAACCAAGATCACCTTTAAAAAAAATAGCATTCCTACAGGCATAGGAGTGACTTGCTCAAGGTTACACAGCAAGCCAGTGGCAGAGTCAGGCCTACACCCCAGGAATCCTGACTCCCAGGTCCCTGCCTTTACCACTAGTGATCAGCACTGTAAAACAATCCCAGCTCATGAGAGCCAACCTCGAAATGTGCTCCAGCGACAGCCTCATCCCGGGAAATTTGCTGAGTCGGATCCTCTTGTCGAGATTAATTACCCTCGTTATTCCTGGCCTTGTCATAACAGACTCTGCCTGTAAGAGAGTGGAGTGTCTACTGCCCCGTTCTTCAAACATCTCACTGCAGAATGAGCTCTGCACTCCGCCAGCCCGGTTTTTCATCCGACTCCAGTTCAGGGCTGATTTACAGACGGTAATTACTGCTCACTGCTAACAGAATTGCACCAGATCAATTATGCTTGACTCCGAGAAAGAGAACTTCAGCCTGGGAATCAACAAGTCAGAGAACAGGGAAAGGGCTCTGGTACTCACTGTGACATTCAGGAAACTATAACGACTGACCCTGGGCTACTGCACCCCAGGCGTTTGAGTGCCAGCATGATGTCAAACATCTGAGTTCTAGTTCCCTCCCCTGCGAAGGGAGTCGGCTGCTACAGATTGCTAAGAACCAGCAGAGAGTCTCCCCTTTAGCGCATGTGGCTATTTATTCCTGATGCCCAGATGAGACGTGCTTTGTCACTGTTCTGGGGCTTGTTGTCTCGTGGGGCTTAGCGGGAAGCAGAATTTCAACAAATCCAGAACAACAGGCCATGGTCCCGGATTGGGATGTCTCTCTTCACCATAGAGGCCTGGTGCTATTCTTTCCCAAGCCCTGCTGTGTAATGCTGTGGGTATGAGAGGGTTAAGACATGTCTTTCTGATCATTCGGCAAGACTGCGTCTGTACTGGGTATTAGTTCCTGCCTTATTCTGGGCCAGTCACACCAGCATTCAGACTCATTCCTGGCATTTTGTGAAGTTCTGGTGTTCTCCATATATCCTGAACTACCCTGCAAGGACCCTGGAATTGCAATGAGATTACAGCTTCAGCTTCAAAGTCCTCTCTCGTTGAAATCACCGGATGTCGACCCCTCATAAGTAACCGGGCCAAACACGTCTTATACAGTTTGCAGGTGTGTGGCATTGCTAGTGACTACTTTACTTAGTTCTCATTTCTGAGGGGAGGCTGGGAAGCTGCTGAAAATGGCACCCATGTTTATCTGTATTATCCTGAGCCTCTGGAGAATCCGGGTGAGCAATAGGGCTCTTTGATAAGGTGTCAGCACCACCAGGGACTTCATTGTGCATAGTCTCCAGAGAGTCCCACTGTGGTGTCTGTCTCTGGAAAACTGGGATGCCTTTTGTTTTCTGTGTACTGCACCTTTAAATTTCTAAATAGTCTCCCTGCGTGTATAGACAGCAGCCATTTTATTCACCTAGTTGCTGAAGACTGTCAGGTGGGAGTCACACACACTGTGCTCACCCCTAGTGACTTTACTTATGTTCTTTCTTGTTGTTTTCTTACTATAAAATAAAAGCTATTTTCACCAAAAGTACCTGGCTGCTCTTTGGGGATGGAAAACCCTAGCAGCCAAAGGTAGGGCCTCGTGGTGAGTGCAGGCGATTAGGAGCTAGGGCTCCTGTCTTCTTTCCCTGCCTCTGGTACTTCTCTTTGGGCAAGTGTCTTGTACTTCATTAACTGACTGTACAATGAGGATAATAATACCTAGCATCTTTTCTCCATAGCTCACAAAGGAAGTCACAATCATTAGCCCCATTTTACAGATGGGGAAACTGAGGGGCAGATAGGTGAATGATTTGCAACATCACATGGCAGAACCAGGAATAGCACCCAGGTTTCCCGAGTCCCAGTGCAGTGCTGTATCCCTTCTGCCACACCTGTGAGATTTTGTTGGCATGTGCAAGGCTCTTTGTGTGAAATTATGCTCGTTGTGGGTCAAACTGCATTCTCAGATACCTGGGTGTAATTACAGTGTGTGCCCATTAAAGGCAGTGGGGTTACACTGATGTCACCTCTTTCCCAGTCTGTAGCAGGTGAGGGGACATCACATCTCAGCTTTCCACTGCTGGAGTGATGTGGATAGAGCTGGGCAAATAAAGGATTTTCAGTTTAAGGGGGGAGGGCAGAGGCCAAACAGCAAAATCTGGAGGGTGGGGAACAGGTTTGATTCAAACCAAAATAAACGTGTTTGACTTTTTTCATTGAAACAAGAACCCAAATCAAGCGAAATGTTTCAATCCCCTCAAGCCAAACTATTTTTCGAAGGTTTTCGTTTTGATTCAAGCTGGTTTGGATGGCTTTCCTCCTTCTCTGTGCTTTGTTTTTTTTCATTGGACAAACCACTGTTTCAGATCGAAAAGGCAAAACCGAAACATTCCAACTCTTTCAAAACAATTTCTCATCCAAAATTATTTGTTGAATTTGACTCAGATAATTCCGGGCCACGAAATTTTTTTTCAACAACAAAAAACAATTTGTCAAAATTGTTTTGTCCGGGTCTAGCTGTGGATTCTGGGCACTTTCTTATGTAACTTGCTTTAGCTACATGTACACAATAGTGCTGGGACACATCATTGTGAAAGGCATCCAGGCAATCCCGTTTCAGAACTCTCAGCCTGGTTCTCATGGGGCAACTCTTTCCCAAGCATGGACTCTAACTACCTGACAGCAGAGACCAAACACTTGCTGCTTGCGCCAGCTACCCCAAAGACAGGGCATCCCAAAAACCTGTCATTAAAGATTGAACAGTGCTTGCATGCTAAGGAAATCATATAAGACCATGGGTATGTCTACACTGCCAAAAAACCTGGCTGCCACTCTCAGAGCCTGGATCTACAGACTTGGGGGGGGTCACACTATGGCGCTGAAACTACTGGTGTAGATGTTCTCACTTGGGCTCTGAAACCTGGCCAGGGGGATGAGTGTCAGAGCCTGAGTTCCAGCCCGAGCAGCAACATCTACACTGCTATTGTTAGTGCCGCAGTGCAAACCTGAGTCTGTAGACCCAGGCTCTGGGACTTGCAGCCACTGCTTGTTGGGTTTGTTTGCAGTGTAGACATGCCCTATGTGCGACAAGTGCCATATGATGACTCCCACCAGTGCCACTGAGTGCAGAAATGGGCTGAAAGTGTGAAGCATTGTTAGAAATCTGCTGGCTCTGCCGCCAGAGGCAGGTGTGCTGTTTGAAATGTGCTTTCCCAGTCCCCAGGGAGAATGGTTTCCATTGTGCAGTTTAGCATCCAACTCTTTGGTTTGGTTCTGTTTTCAAAGCTGTTGGCCTGAAACAAACCAGAGCATGAAATGAACCCTGTCTGGCAAAGCCTCTCCAACTTGTTCTTTCTAGCAACGCTCACCTGGCTGGGGGATTAGAGGTGAGAAAGAGGGATAGACACCGCGCTGGAATACAGCTCTGCATTCCTAGCTGTGGGAGCCCTCCGGATGGGCAAATCCCTCATCCCAGAGCACTAGGGTTTGTTTTTCTTCCTCCAAAGAGGTGCTCTGAGTGAAAAAGGAGGATCTGATAGCCGAGAAGGGGCTGCGAGAGGAATGTCAGAGGCACTGTAGGGGCTTTGCGGGCGGAATTCTGCTGTAATTTTATATTGTCTAGCTAACGAGAGCAAAGGAAATATTAATTGCGTTAGTGATGGCTGAGAGCTCCTTGCCCCCAAACCCAGCTTCCTTTCTCAGGAAGCTTTTAAATCAAAGAGGCAAATGCACATTGCACAGCCTAGGAGAGGGGCTGGGTGCCACAGTGTGAGCAGGAACTGCAGAGCAGAACTGGGAGGGAGGGGCAAAAGAAAACAGCTGCACCTTTTTGTTTGCAGGGGGCGATCCTGCTGCACACGGACCAACCAGCCACCATTCCTTGGGCAGTACTGGTGGGTGGAGCCCTAAATCCCCAGCTAAATGGTGTGTACTTCATCCAGGATGATTTCATGCGGTTCAGGGCGTGTACCATGGTAGCGCCAGCCAGGAACATGCCACGTTGCCAGCCTAGAGGAAGTGTGCTATGGTGCAGGAGCATATCAGAGGGAAAAGGAAGAGTGCACCAAAATGCCACCCAGGAATGGGCCATAAGAACAGCCAGACGTGTGCTAAAGAACCGGCCAGAAGGGACCATTGTGCTCATCAAGTCTGACCCCCTGAATAGCGCAGGGCAGAGAAAATCCCTGAAATTGCTTTGAATGTCTCGCAGGGGATGCTAATGGCTGGAGGGGGCAGCACAGTGCTGGGCTGGGCTGTGGGCATCCTTGCCACTGATACCATGAGCTCTCCCTAAAGCTGCCGGTTCAAACCCCACTAGCTTCTCTGCCCTGAATGGGATCAGCCGATGTCCGTGCTGATCAGCACGTGTGCACCTTTCAGGTGCAATTTTATAAGTCAAGCCCCTTCCTTAAGGGCCCTCCTGCTCTACATCAGCTCAAAGGCTAGTTCGATATGTTGCCACAGGGGAGCTGGGTGGCTGCCCGGCTCTGGGAGATGCAGGTACCGGACCGACAGCGCCTGCTTTTCAGAGGCTCTGAGCACCCGGTGCGTCTCGCTTTAGTCAGGGGGAGCTGCAGGGCTAGAGAAGCTCCCCGAGGGCCGCTGCGGATGGCTCAGCTCTGCTTTCACAACCTCCCTCTTTGCCAGCTGCAGAGCAAGATTTATGGTGAGCCAGCGGCTCCTTTGGCCTTTTGTTTCCCGGCCCTGCAGCCGGCAGGCGGGCAGCGCGCCCTGGGCAGCCGACCCCGCCGCTGGCAGACAGTGCGATCTGGGCGGCGGAGGAACCCCGGGGAGATTAGAACATCCGTCGGGCTCCGTCTCCTCCCCCCGTGCTGCTGACACAAACACAAAGCTCAGGCCCTGCCTTTGCACCTTCCTGTCCTGAGGCTGCCAGCCCTGGAGACTGGCTGGCCTAGAGCCCATGTGGAGGAGGTGCTCTCCACGACTGAGGTCAGAGGGCCTTGTATTTCTGGTCAGTCTGGGCCCCATTTGTGGCCAGCCCTTCGGCTCTGACCACCGACCGCGTCAGGACTGCAACGGCCCCTGCAGCACAGACAGCTCGGCTGCCATGACTGGGTGACCCGAAAGGGGATTCTGGATGGAGACTGCCGGACACAGACAGCCCCTGTGGTTCTCCCTGGCTCCCAGCCCCTGCTGCCTCGTGCCATCGCACAGGGCCTTCCCAAATCCTGGGCTGGATTTTGCAGCCAGGAAAGGGAGTGCCATCTGCACAACAAAGATGATTCAGCACCTGGCGCAACACATACTAATAATACCTCGCTCCATTCACCAGCACATCTCATAGGAGGTCAGTATCATTAGCTCCATTTTACAGGCTGGGGAAACAGAGGCACAGCGAGACAGTGACTTGCCTAAGATCATGGAGCAGAGCAGTAGCTAAGTTGGGACCCAGGTCTCTGAGTTCTAGCCCAGTGTGCTGGCCACGAGGCCATGCTGTCTCCCTCCTCTAGCATTCCCTTTACTCACTGTACTCTGATCAGACGTGACACCCCTCCCCACACACACCTCGACACATCCCAGCCTCCCCATAACCTCTTCCTCTCTGTCCTTCATAGATTCCCTGCCCCCACCTTCCACTGCTGCCTATGGCTACCCCAGCCCCTTGGCAGGTGTGTCAGTGACTACAAAGGGACTCCACACACTCCCCGGCCCCCACCAGCCATGTTCCTCATCTCCCTCTTAGGAGTTCAGTCTGTTGAGACTATCAGGGGACCAGTGCATGCTGGAGGTGGGGCAGGGGAAGCCCGGCCTGCTAGGAGCTGGACTGAGACCCCCACATCGTGCTGTGCAGGCAATTCAGTCACTCCCAAGCTGTACTGGATCTGCACCACTGGCCTGGGTGTAAGAGGCTCCGTGTCCCATGCCTGCTGCTCGCTCGCAGGCTGCACAAATCAGGCAGTAGGTGACGAGGGCAATGGGAGGGCGAGCAGCCCAGGCTCAGGAGGAAGGGCTGAGTGATGCTCAGATCTGGTTGCCTGAGAACCTGCCTTCAGCAAGGAATCCCCCGGAGCGCACTATCTCAGCCAGCAACGGGCTCACTGAGCTGGAGCCGCTGAAAGGCCTGTTATGTGTCCTCAGGTCCTTGAGCTTCTTGCAGACTCGCCTGAGGGCAGTCGGGTGAAGTGTGTGAGTCAGCACAGACCCTCCTGGTCATCCCTCTGGCAGGGGGTTTCCTACTCTGGTTCCTGCCAAATGCCTAGTGGGCTGCCATGTCTCTGCCCAGTTCCTTGGCTTGTACACAGCTGCACAGTAGCCAGACCGAGAGGTTGAAGCCGAGTGTTTTCCCCTTTGAGCTCTGTTGTGGGTTCATTGCAATGAGTCACCCAAGAGCCGTCGCTGGCTTTGCTGTTGCCTACCTACAGCTCTTAGCTAAACTCATGCACCTGCTGTCCACACACACAAACACCGGCACCTGCTAGCTAAAAATACACACACCTGCTATTTGTACTCCACACAGGCATACGTCTGCTCTATACCTAAATACACACCTGCTCTCTGCGTACACGCCCACCTGCCTTCCCATATGCACGTGCAAACTCATTCAAACAACTGCTGTCTACATACAAACACTCACATCAATACATGCCCATGGACCCCTGCCCCCTAAACACGCACACATCTATCATCTTGTAACCTCGTTCTCGTAAGCTTAGGAATTTCTCAGAGTGCACAGACTATTTCAGCTTCTACACACACACACACACACACACACACACACACACACACACAGAGCCAGACTCCCAACTGGTGTAAATTGACATCAGTTCAGTGAATATGGTGGAATCTGACTCACTAACATTCACCTGCCATCTACCCAGCTTTCCATCCAAATACCCACTCACATGCTGATACATCTGCTGTCTGCTATGTGGGCACACACACATCCCTCTCATCTAGAGAAGTAGCCCCTCACAGACACATCTGACACATCCATATGCTGCCTACTCTTCCTGCAGTACCATGCACTATATAACTACAAGGCACATGCACCTCACACATGCAAATCTGCGCTGGTCACACACTAGAAAGCCTCTGCAGGTACAAAGTCTTGCACAACTGGTTTATTTCAATGGCGCTTTTTTTTTGCAAACACGTTGCTGATTTACTCTGTTTATCTCGGGAGAGAATAAATTGGCCCCATCCCAAACCCAGTAAAACCTGGAAAGTGTTTCAAATTTACAACCGAGAGCAGCGCAGATGCTGAGTGCTCAGGATCGCTGCAGCTCGAACAGGGATCCCGTATTTCCCAGTGTATACAGCACAGCCTTTCAGGTTTAGCTTGAAAAGGAGCCTTACCTGCTCTGGATGAAGGCCCATCTCTCAGGAGATTCGGTGCCACACTGACATGTGCATATGGTGAGTCCTAGAGACACCTGCAGGTCACTAGAGCAGGTGCTTCTGCAGACCCCGTCAGAAGGAATGGGCCAGTCTCACCCCATCTCCTATTGTGGCCATGGAAAGGATCCCACTGGCCCAGCTATTTCTAAGACTGTCCCTCCCAATCTCACATCCTACAAGCCCTCCTGTAGGATGGACACAGGAGCCAGGACAGCTCATTGTGTAGTGTCACTGGGCATGATTTTGCCTTCACTCATACCTGTGTAAATCAGGGGGGACCCCACTGAATAATAATAATAATAATAAATAATAATAATATCATATAAAATAATTAACAATTAAGACCTAGCTCTTATATAGAGATTTCCATCAGGTGGTCGGTATCATTACCTCTGTTTTACATATGGGGAAACTGAGGCAGGCTGGCAAATTGATTTGACCAAGGTCAGCCAGCAAGCTAGCAGTGAAGATGAAATGAGAGCCCAATGGCTCGCACGCTACCCTGGGATTCAGGAGGACTGGGTTCTCTTCCTGGCTCCACCACTGGCTGCTGCACATGAGAGATTAGCTCAGAACTTCCTGCAGTCTACCTGAGCATGCTTTTGGCTAGACCACACTGCCTCCCACTAAATCAATGGGTTTACACCAGTGTAAATCAGAGGGGAATAAGGCCATTTGTACAAGCATCGAAGGCATGTGTGCTTATCCAAACCAAACCTGCAATTTAACATTTCGTATCAAGGACCTGGAGGAAAACCTACAATTGTAATTGATAAAGTTAAGGGTAATGCAAAGATTGGGGGAAGTGGTCACTGAGATAATGTGATGTGGATCGCTTGGTAAGCTGCGGGGCATAAGCGAACAATATGTGTTTTAATGTAGCTAACTGTAAATAAGAAAACCGGCCAATCCTGGATGAAGAAATAAATAATCCTGCCAATAATGGAAAAGCACTAGGCTGTGATGGAAACCCAGCGGAACTGATAGAAAGCCTAGGGGGATGAAGGCTTGAAAGCCCTGTTAGAGCTAATGAAGAATATGTTTGAGACACAAGATAACTGGAACTCTGTAGACCTTAGAGATCTTATGAAAAGAAAGATTTGATTTGCAAGGCACATTTTGAGGGGCTCAGTGAGTTTATGGGCAGTGGAAGGGAAAGCTGATGGCAGAAGAGCACAAGGCAGAAAAAGAAGATCTTGGATGGAGGTTGTGTTATCCTGGGTGGATCGAAAGGACTATTCACCCACAAACCGATTAGCAGAGGATCATATGGAATGAGCTACCATGGGTGGAAATGCCACATAAGAAGAAATGTAACTGTATACACCTAGGAACAGAGAATACAGGCCCGCTTACAGGATGAGAAGCTGTGACTCTGAAAAGGATTTGGGAGGGGGATTGGATAATAACCTCACCATGAGCTTGCAATGCAATGCTGTGACCAAAAGGACTAATGTGATCCTGGGATGCATAAACAGGGGAATCTCAAGTAGGAGCAGAGAGGTTATTGTACCTCTGTATTTGGCCCTCGTGAACAGCTGCTGGAATCCTGTGTCCAGTTCTGGTGTCTACAACTCAAGAGGATGATGATAAATTGGACAGGGTTCAGAGAAAAGCCACAAGAATGATTAAAGGATTAGAAAACCTGCCTATAGCGATAGACTCAAGGAGCTCAATCTTTTTAGCTTAACAAAGGGAAGGTTAAGGGGTGACTTGATCACAGTCTATAAATACCTACAAGGAGAACAAATACTTGATAATGGGCTGTTCAATCTAGCAAAGAAAGATCTAACACCATCCAAAGGCTGGAAGCTGAAGCTAGACAAATTCAGCCTGGAAATAAGGTGTACATTTTTAACAGTGAGAGTAATTAACCATTGGAACAATTTACTGAGGGTCCTGGTGGATTCTCCATCACAGGTCATTTTAAAATCAAGACAGGATATTTGACTAAAAGGTGTGCTCTGGTCAAACAGAAATTAATCCAGGGAAGTCCTATGGCCTGTGTCGTGCAGAAGGTCAGACTAGATGGTCACAATGGCCCCCTCTGGCCTTGGAATCTCTAAGCCCAGCCTCTGAGGCTCTCCCATCACTAAGGAGGACTTCACTGGGTAGATGTGGAGAGGACAGAGCAGGGGTGGCAGAACTGGGGGGAGGGGCTAACACCCCAGCAATGGATATATTGGATGGGGTGGATTGATGGGTCTGCCTCCATAATGTTTTCCACCTCCACAATATCTCGCGGAGGCGAGAGCGGGACCAGTCTATTTTCTACCCTCATGCACACATGGGTGAGGGGGGCACAGAGATGAGAGCGGGACCCAGAGCTCATGAGATCAGGCCCACCACCAGGCAGCAAGTGAGACTCCCCCGCCCAGCCGGGGCCCACCTTCCAGCCACTCTGGGTCCCAGCAGAGACACCCAGACCAGGGAGGGGTAGGAGCACGTGCGTCAGCCTGGGGTGAGGTGGGGGACAGGGCACCAGAACCTGGATGGGGGGCAGGGGTGTGTTGGTGCACAGGGCACAGGCTGCCAAGGAGTTGGGGGGACATGGGGCGCTGGGCACCAGCTGCCAAGGAACAGTGGGAACTGCCAGGACACCCCTTCCCAGCCTGGATCCAGCTTCCCCACATCCCACCCCTGAGTCTCAGTAACACCCTCGCTCTCCCTCCTATCCCATCCCCATCCCGTTCAAAGGAAGCCGCCACACACACCCTGACAGAGCGTGGTTCTGGGCCTTTGTGAGGGAGCCTATTAGCACAGGAAAAGAGGGGGAATATATGTCACTAGAAGGCCCCAAAGAAATGATCAGAGCAGTGAAACAAATGTCTAGTGTCTGGTCAGCAGACACATCCCTATGTCCAGGACATACTTCAAAGCATGACAGCTGCCACTGATTGCTCTAGGCACTGGAAGCTGAGATGTTTGTGGCCGAGGGGCAGGAAGTTCTGGGGACATTGCTGTGGAGAGAACATGAAAACGGTTGCTCACCTGTATCTGCATTGCTGGTACATGGACGCTCCTCTTTCTTCTTCTGGAGGACACATGGTGCCAAATTTCTTCACCGTCCTTCTGTCCCCGCTGCACAGCCTGCTCTGATTCTTCAGAATGTTGTGCCCGTAGAAGCACATCCTGATGTCTGTCTTATGCAACGCAGGGTTGATTCTTGTTTCTCCAGACCTTGAACCTTCTCTTCCAATATGGAGACCAGCTTGCACTTGTACAGACAAAGTCGCTTCTGTCCTGTGGAAGAAAGACAAACATGGCACATCCTGTGCAGGTCACAACAGCTGATCGCTCACCATCCATATTACCTTCCTTCTAGGGCTTCCTCAGCTATTGCAGTAACTACTCAGAGAAGCCTGCAAGATGAAAGCCTCAGTGGGCTCTCCCCAGGTGAACTCCCTCTGTTAGCCTCTCCGCTGTTCCGTTGATTTAGTTGGGGATTGGTCCTGCTTTGAGCAGGGGTTGGACTAGTTGACCTCCTGAGGTCCCTTCCAACCCTGATATTCTATGATTCTATGATTGCTGCATTATGATGCCATTCACTAGTGGGTACCTAAGCCCTGGGGAAGGGCCAAGCCATCAAGCTATGAGCTATGGGGCTGAGGACAGGCAGGAGCGCCGCCAGCTTTTCTGCCGCCCTAGGCGGTGGAAGGTCCTGCCCCGAAATGCTGCCCCCCACAGAGGCGGCGGAAGGTCCCGCCGCCGAAATACCGTCGCGGTCGCCGCCCCCCAAATTGTAGCGCCCTAGGCGACCGCCTAGGTCACCTAATGGGTTGCGCCGGTCCTGAGGACAGGGCTTGGGAATGGAGTTTGTAAGTGTGGAGCCATCTCTAGCTGATGCATTTCCTGGCGCCATCTAGGAAAGACACCTCGAGGCGCTGAGCAAGGTGGAAAAAGGCCTTGTGCTCCTGCTGGCAGTATTCCCCATGACCCCCAGGTGGCAGTTCTGCTCCTCCCTCCCCGGCTGCAGGGTTAGAAAGCGCTCTCCTCAGCAGGATCGATATTCAGGCATGCAGGTGGCTGGGAGGGGTGTGTGTGTGGGGGGGTAAGAACTCCTGAGCCACAGCCACCCCTAGGCACTAAAGGGTGAAAGGCAACCCCACCCCCCAGACAGGGAAATGTAAATACTGTCACAGGCTGGGAAGACAAGGGAAGCCACAGGGCCTAACGCACGGGCGCGTTGCCAGGAGCCCTCGCACTGACCCTGGAGTGGGTTGGAGGAAGCTGCTGCCTCCAACCAAGCTAAATGGAACCAGGCTGCACAGCCCTGCCAAGCCCCGCTGAAATGCACCACATGTTGCAGCTGGCTTTTGAAACCGAGGAAAGTCACCCAGACCCCTGGCAGCGTGGGGCCCATGGCGTGGTGGTGGTGGGGGGGAATCTAGCCCTCCCCCATCACAGCGTGTTCTGCGGCAGACGCCTTCCTGATTTATTCCGACAGCGTGAAGAACAGAAATGGAGATTTTTCCCTGGGATGCAATTTCTGTGGCTTTTCGCTTTGTGACTCGAGAAAGGCAGAGATGGGAGCCTGCATGGGCCAAGGTATTTCTGAAATGCTTCTTGTTGGCCAAATCGATCCCCTCTCCCCGCCCCCATCCTAGTTAGACCCTGCAGCAGAAGCAGCCTCTCCCCTGGGCAGCAGAGTTCCAGCCTGCCGTACAAGAGACCTGAGTTTAGCGATTAGCTGAGAAAGCAGCGTGACCGAGAGGATCATGTGCTAGACTGGGAATAATGAGAGCTGCAGTATATTACTGGGTCTGCTCTGGGCTGCTGGGTGACCTTAGGCAAGTCAGTTCAACGCTTTGTGCCTCAGTTTCCCTATGTGTAAAATAAGGATAATGATACTGACCTGCATAGATGAAAAGAGGTGTTATTGTTATGAATTAGAGCAGGGGTCGGCAACCTGCGGCACACGTGCCAAAGGCGGCACGCGGGCTGATTTTTAGTGGCACGTTGCTGCCAGCCGGGGTCCTGGCCGCCGGCCCCGCGCAGCCCGCTGCCGGCCTGGATGGATGGAACCCGGGCTGGCAGCGGGCTGAGGGGGGCCGGCGGCTGGGACCCTGGCTGGCAAGGGGCCAGCGGACGGAACCCCAGACCGGCAGCAGGCTGAGCGGCTCAGCCCGCTGCCGGTCTTGGATTCCATTTGCTGCCCGCGCTGCCGGTCTGGCACGCAAAACTTTTTATGGGCACGCGAAACCTTAAATGAATGAAGACTTGGCACACCACTTCCAAAGGGTTGCCAACCCCTGAATTAGAGGCAGCACACTCTTGCCCTTGCAACAGAATGGGGTTGTTTTTCCAGGCATCGGAAATAGCAATATAAGTGGATAAAGGTGCTGGAAAGAGAGTAGATCTGGGGCCAGAGCCTGAGCTGGTTTCAATTGGCCTAACCTCACAGATTTCACCAGAGGCACCGTGACGTACGCTCACTGAGGCTGCAGCCTGATGGAAATGAAATTCATTTTCCAGCCTGTTTCAGGGATCTGGAGTTGTATTAAATCTCTCTCTAAGATTGTTGGAAAGTTAGTGCTCAGAAGGAAGGGTTAGGTGGAAGGAGAAGAGACTTTGGGATCCCCTCCCCAGGTTGCAGGATCTCATTTATACCAGCCTGGCCCCCGTGGTAGTCACTGGCCCTGATTCTGCTTTTGGGTTCACCAGTGTAAACTTGGAGTAACTCCAGAGAAGTCGTGACACAGGGATAAAAACAGCATGAATGAGATCACAACCAGGCCCAATGGAGTGTGGAGGGAGTCTCACGGGTCTAACTGAAGGCAGGGTTTGGCCTGGTTTGTTCTGGCTCTTATGCAATATGCCCGTCTTCATGCTGCTCTTTCTGGGAGGCAGGAGGCTGTTTGCTGGCTGGGAAGCTGCAAAGGCAGGCCCAGGGTTCAAGGAGACCCTGGCAGGGCTTCATTTTCCTGCTTACTTTTGTAACTACGCCTTAAAGGACAGAATGAACCATTTGTTCCCTCCTGAGCCCCCCCAGCCACAGGAGATGCTTTGATTAATATGATCAAATCGTCCCTTCTCAGACGTGGGAGCGTGTCCTTGTGGTATATGGAGAGCTGGATTGAAGCTGTAAAATGTCACTTTAAATAAGCTGGTCCAGTACATGATATTACCGGGCTTCCCATATCACTTGAAATACTCAGGATTTTTTCCTGGTCCAGCTTGCAGGCTAGGGGGTTCTGTAGGGAAATATGCTATCTAGACGTCTCAGTCTGCAGCAAGCCAGCCTAGGGTAAGGTGGGTTGAGTTGGGCATCTCCATTTTTAGGGAGCCACCTGCAGTCTCTGTGTTTTGGGGCTCTTGTGTGATATCGTTCTGCATTCTAAGAAATAAAAGCGTGTTACATTGCAACCTTGCTGCAAGAGTGTTTATAGTTTTATCTAAATTCTCGGAGTTGGGGCCACAAACATAACAGTCCTGCATGGGGCAGCCCCTATTTCTTTCTTTTCTCAATCGCCACTTTTTCCCATGCAGATTCAGGAAGAGGAACAGGCTGTAATGGAGGGGTACAGGTCACTCCAGTCTTATCATGCATTTGGCAAGTGACACAGGATTTTATGAGTGCTTCAGTTTGAGAGTCCATCCCTGGCCACCAATACAGATCCTGTAGTCGTTGTTTGGTTCTGACAATTCCTTGATGAGTATCGTGTGCCAGGTGTATGAGTTTTGACTGTAATTCTTCTGGCACAAGTAGCCGGTGTGTACCTCGTAGCACACAGCCATCGCGCAAAGAAAGTTCATCCCGAACTCTAAAATAAGGCAGCAAAACTGGGTCAAGGTTATTAGGGTTACTGGGCCATCTCTTTGTCAGAAATTCCCGTAGTTTTTGTTGAATTGGACATGCTGAACAAGCAGCTTGAAATTGTTCTCTTGTAACTGCAGTAAGAGTGCTTGTAATAAGCGCAACTACTACATCCTCATCCTCCGGTGGACCATCTGGTGAAGGCAAAAGCAGGCGAGAAAGGCAATCAGCTACCACATTTTTGTTTCCAGGCTTATATTCCAGTTCATAATTGAAAGAGAGTAGTCTTGCAGACCATCTAGCAATCAGATATCCTGCTCTTCGCCGTCCTTTCGTGATGAGCAACGTCGTCAAAGGGCTGTGGTCTGTGCGCAACTTGAACGTGCGGCCCCACAGGTAAGTCTCCATTTTTCAGTAGCCTAGACACAGCAAGTGCTTCTTTTTCGACTGTAGAATATTTTCTCTCAGCATTACTTAGTGTCCTTGAAGCAAATGCAACAGTCCTCTCTGTGTTGTCCTCATGAAGTTGTGTGAGGACAGCCCCAAGTCCATAATCAGAAGCATCAGTAGTTACAATTTTGGGCAATGCAGGACTGAATAGTGCAAGTACTGGACTATGTACAATCAAGTCTTTCACCCTTTCGAAACTAGCTTGTGCATCCGTTGTCCACACTAAGGTTGAACTTCTCCGTAGTAATTCTCATAATGGTTCAATGGCAGAAGCATAATTGGGAATGAATTTTGCATACCAGGAGGTAAGACCCAAGAAGGAACGTAAGGTTTGCAAATCTGTTGGAGGAGGAGCATTTGAAATTGCCAGGATATGATCTGGATCAGGTTTTAGTCCAGCCTGTGAAATTGTATGCCCCAGAAAGGAGAGTTCAGTTTGTCCAAATTTGCATTTGGATCGATTGAGCTTGAAGCCTGCTTTGCTGATGCAGTTTAGTACAGACTGTAGGTTATTGTCATGCTCCTCAGTAGTATTTCCAAACATGATAATATCATCCAAATAGCACTGAACTCTATGTTGATTCTTCAGAATCAATGACATCATTTTTTGGAAGGCACTTAGGGCTGATGCGAGACAGTATGGAACACGTTTAAAATGAAATAGTCCCTCATGTGTAATAAATGCTGTGAGGTCTCTGCTATCTTCATGCAACATAACCTGGTTGTATGCGCTCTGCAAATCAAGAATAGAAAACATCTTTGCTCCACAGAGTTCTGCAAATACTTCTTCTATGTGAGGAAGAGGATGGCTGTCAATCACAATAGCTTTATTTGGCTCCCTTAAGTCGACACAAAGGTGAATGCCTCCTCCCTTCTTCTGCGTCACTACTATAGGTGAAACCCATTCCGAGGAGTTAATCTCTTCAATAATGTCCTTTTGAACAAATTTTCTAAGTTCCTCTGAAACAGTTTCCCTGACTGAAAATGGTAAGGGCTGTAATTTCTGTCATACAGGCATCACATTATTCCGCATTTTAACTTTATGCAGAAACCCATAAGCACAGCCGAGTTTCTCCTTAACCTGGTGTTGGGTCCCAGCTGAAACTGGTGTGTGTACCGCAAGAGTGCTTTGTTGAGGAAGATCAATTCGTCCATTAACTACCCTGATATTTAAAGCACCAATAAATCTCGGCCAAGGATAGGAGTGCCTTTGTGGACAATATAGAACTCCGCAGTTACACAGCAATCACCAAAAGTAACTATTGCTGGCAGGCAGCCATGTACTGGATATGGTTTTTCAAATAGCATACCAAGTGAAGTTTGGGTTCAGTAAGAGGCACATCTTTAAAGAAACGCAAATAGATGGAATCAGGTAGTATAGATACTGCTGAGCCAGTGTCCAACATTAGCTGCATAGAGTGTGATTTGCCTGAGGGTATGGCAGAAACATTTACAGTGCACTTTATCTGTTCTGGAATACGTACAGTAGTGGTTTTGTCCACGCTCAGCACAGTAACATCTGGTATTGTAACTGCATGCACCCGTTGATTGAACTGGCTACTGCGACATACTTTAGCAAAATGCCCAATCTTTTTGCAATGATTGCACTGAGCTACTTTTGCTGGACATCCTGTGTAGCTTGCAAGGTGTTGTGGGGATCCACAGAGAAAGCATCCTTTTACTGTATTTTGAATTTGCTGGCTCAGTGGCTTTTCATTAGTTTTCCTCCTGCAATTGTTTGTCTGAAGCGATAGTGAACTTTTCTGCAAAGGAGTCACAGCCTAGACTGGGCCTGCTGTACCCTTGCTCATTATTTTGGCTTCAGCTGTAGCTGACTCAATCTGAGTAGCAATGGTTATTGCTTTTTCTAGTGTAAGTTGTGGCTCTAGAAGTAAGCGTTCTCTTACACGAAGCATGGTTGTTTTCTCAATGAGCTGGTCTCTAATCATCTCATCTGCCATATTCCCAAAGTCACAAGTTACAATCAGACTCCTCAGGGAAGCAATATACTGCATTATAGTCTCCCCTGGTTTCTGCTCACGCTGGTGAAATCTGTAGCGATTAGCTACTACATTCACTTTCGGCACAAAAAAGTTCTTTAATGCAGTGAATGCAGTCTCATATTTATCATCTGCAACAGGAAAAGTGTAAAATATACGCTGCCCTTCTGCTCCAAGGCAGTGGATTAGCAGAGCACGCTTTCTTACTTCAGAAATCTCTGTAGCACTCATTGCAAGCAGATAAGTCTCAAACATATGGATCCAGGCAGTAAAAGCAATTGGAGGCTCACCTGGGCTTTGCAGAAAGGATGCAGGTGAGTTCAGAGGCAGAAGATCCATCCTCGTCGCCAAAATGTTACATCAACCAGGCAAGGTACTAACAAACTTCAACAGGACTTTATTTTTAAAGTCCTCTTTACCAAGCTGCTGCTGCACCCTCTGTAACTCTCACTCTGCCTCCTCAACTCCTCCCCCCTCCTTCCTGTTTCCTGTCCTTTCAGACTCCCAACAGCCAGTGCTCCCAGTTCTAATAATTACAAGCAACATCTAAACACCACATTAGTGCACGTTCAACTCGGTCACATTGACTGGTTGCAGTCCGGTCAACCTGATCCCAGAGCAGTGGGGGGTACGCAGGCAAACAGAGAAGCCATTTTTGGTGCCATGCAAAGCAGTGTGGGAGAGCAACTGGCGGACTGCTAACCTAGTGTGAATGGCTAGTGTGTGCACATGAACATTAGCCCTTACTAGCCCAATGTGTAATGAACATAATGCATGTGCAAAGTGGATTCCTGGACAGTTAGTGCGCTTTGAAGAATTGTGTGGAATGGGGGCAGGCAATTTGGTGAATGCTAACTAAAACTGATGTGCACTAGCCCCCCTACCCCATAGACCATGCAGTGACTGTCCCTGTGGGAGCACTTTGAGCTGGGGTGTGATTCCCAGCTTGAGGAGATACCTGTGCTAGCACTGATCGCGCTAATGTGCTCAAAACAGAGGGTACCTGCGGGAGGGCTAACTGCCCATCCAAAGCATAGGCAGGCACTCAGGGCAGCTAGCCCCTCCCACCGCATGTGCTGCCACGGCTGCACTCTGCTTTTAGCACACTGGCTCGAACCGGTCTCCTCCCGAAAGGGCTCACAGCTCCAGCTCCAAATGTAGGCAGCCCATGCACGGCCTGACACCATTCCCACTAGAGTCCCTGGAGTTCTATCCCTGACGACGAACGGAGCAGGAGAACTCTGCCAAGCACTAGAACAACTGGTGGTTGTTTGTGTTGGTTACGGGGCTGGCGGGTACTGCAGAGACATAATCGTGCTAACCACAGACACAGTCAGAATGTCCAGGGGGCACTATTTCTGAAGGAGTGTATTGCTAAACGTGTAATAGCAGGAGCATAGCACCTCGTGGCGCCAATAATTAGGGATGCCAACCCTCCAGCATTGCCCTGGAGTCTCCAGGAATTAAAGATTAATCTTTAAAGATTGTGTCAAGTGATGAAACCTCCAGGAATATGTCCAAGCAAAATTGGCAACTCTAGGCACCATCCGAGACTGGGGCCACATTGCAATCTAAATAAAGGTGGGAGTCCAAACAGAGGGAAAATGACTTGCCCAGAGCAGGGCTGACAAACCAGGTCTCTTGACTCCCATGCCCTACATCACACTGCTTTCCTCTGAAGCCCAGGGCTGTCTTTGGCCCTGTTTGTCAAACGTAGCTCTGCCTTGGCTGGACAGGCTAAGCAGCTCTCTTTTCACCCCTCCTTTGTTTGTTTCTGTGACGATCAGGGAGTGGAACCTGGAACAGCTGACATTGCCCCATTGCCACTGGCAGAGCAGGCAGAGCCCTCTCCAGGGAACACTGTGGAGGCTGGGCACCACAGGAAGTACCGCGCAAAGGGTCCAGCGTGACAGTACCCGGCGGCCTTCTGATTGGTCAAGTGCACTATTTAACCTGGAGGGCGCCTCCGGAAGTTGTCTGGGCAACCATATAGACTTCTGCCCTGCTGCAACTTCTGACCACACCTTGTTTTCTGCTCTCTAGTCTCTGACCCTGACTTATTGAATCCAGCTCTAGCGATTCCTCCGACCCCTGCTCACGGACTGCAGTCTTGTGGCCATCCTTGAGATGGGGACAGCAACCCAGCTGTGCTCACTAGGCAAGACCACCTATGCCCGAGTCCCTTACAGTTTCTTTGACTTTTCTCACTTTTGTGTTGAAGTAGGGGAACACATACACTATGTGACATCTGATTTGCACGACACCTTGGTATGATCTGGGGAACAGGCTTTATTTGAACTTCTTAGTCCGTCCATTTAATATTGAATTGAACAGTAATAATCTTTTCTTTACTTACTGTGCTCTTCACTGAAAGATTTCAAAGTGTTTGGCGAAGGCCAGTCAATATTTTAGTGTCATTCCATGTTACAGTTGGGGAAATTGAAACACAGGGAACAGAAATGACTTTCTTATTGCTGCATAGCAGAACAGTGGCAGGCTCAGGCCTACAAGCCCATGCCTCCTGACGCTCTGACCAGTAGACCAAGTTCTGCTCTCCTTGCAATTCTCCGTATCAGTCTGTTGTATTTGGGGAACAACAAAGAAATCCTCTAGTGATTAATTTTTCACCTGTATGTTTCTGTGGCTGGAATGTCTGACTGTACAGTCTGCTGAACACCATGAATGTGAGCTCAGGTCAATGAAAAGGCTAGCCTGCCACTGGTGCATTTCAATCAGTGCAATTGTAGAAAAATGAATTGATTGCAAAACACACCATGTAAAAAAGACAAGTGGGAATAAACCAGTTCGGACCTGGGAAGAGATGTCGCCAATCGACCACAGCAGAATAAAGCTCTGGACAGGCTACAGCTCATAAGTAAGTTTGTCCCCAGCTGGGGTCCTGTGTGCTCTGTAATTGCTTGTAAGTAAATAAAATACACAATCTTGGCTCCTCCGCCAAGAGGCTGTCATCTATAAACAGGATGAAGATGAAGAAATCCCATGCCAGCTGGGAATCATTCTGAACTTCCCAGAATCAGAGCGTTCTGCAAACTAGGCAGTGGGGAATAGCTCGTGGTCTAGACTTGAGCTGGTTATTCCCCCAGCGCGTGACCCTCCAGCACAAAATTAGTTGACAGGGTAAGGGAAACATGCTGCCGAATGGCAGCCGCACCATGCACAGCGCTGCTGGTTGGACCGCTCGCTCGGCGGGGATGGATTGATGTCAGCGATGCCCACGATGGGAAGTGTCTGTGTGCAACCTATGAAAGCCAGCTGCGTACGTCTACACTGGATCGGGAATTGCTCGGGTAGACGTAGGTGCACTAGCTTTGCTTGAGCTAGCGCACTAAAAGTAGCACTGTAGCCACGGTGACGTGACTGACAGGAGGGTCTAGCCATCCTGAGTTCAGTCCAAAGCCCTGGGAACATTGGCTGCTAGCCCCTTGCGCCCGTACAGAGATATTTAATTTTTAGCATGCTAGCTCAGCCAGATACACCTCCCTGAGCTAGAAATCCCACCCTCGGCTGCAGTGTGTCAACTGTAGGGCCCAAGGGGTAAGGAACTCTGTACCCTGTGGGTGCCATAAGGTGTGAGACGTGCTTTCAGCTAGAACAAGGAGGCTAGTTATAAAAGACATTCCCAGGGATCAGGCCTCTTTAGCTCCCCTGCCCTTGGTGACGATCTACTGCCCGTTGCTGGAGAGGGCAGTATATCAGATTAGCAACCTCTGCCGGCACCAATCCAGACAGCTTCACAAATGTTGCAGGAGTGAGCATTTGCCCCCATCACTTGTACGATGAAGGGCCTCAAAGTCCTCTGTCATTTGTCGTCATCGTGTTTCAAAAGTGGAGTCATCCAATCAGGGAAAGGAAACGATAGCATGTGACCTAAGTGTCCAGTCACACACCTCGAATCATTGAACTGAACAATTCATGAACAGGACTGGAAACGTTGGCCCTGATGTACAGAGCAGCTCCCGTAGGTTTCGGCTGGTGTTGCGGGCTCACAGGCTATGTCTACACAGCAACTAGACCCTGTGGCTGGCCCATGCTAGCCGACTTGGGCTCGCAGGGCTCGGGCTGCGGGGCTGTTTCATTGGCTTCAGCTGGGGCCTGGGCTCTAGGACACTGCGAGGTGCAGGGTCCCAGAGCTCATGCTCTAGCCCAAGGCCGGAAGTCTACGCAGCAATGAAACAGCCCCGCAGCCCGAGCCCCGTGAGTGCGAGTTGGTGGCACAGACCAGCCACGAGTTTTTTTGGCTGGGTAGACGTACCCTCAGTGACTCGGAAATGCAGACCCTTTCCTTGCGCAGAGCCTGTGGTGAATAACTGCAGACAGTGACTGGGGTCACATGCCCCCATAATACTAACCTGGTGCCAAGCTCTGCCCTCCCCTCTCCGGTCTGAGCCCTGCTAGGAGGCAGCAGTACATTGCTCATTAATGCAGGACTAGTTCCCCTGTGCCACTAGCCCTACTTGCCACTCATCACCTTGCATGCAGCGTGAGTGGTACCAGGCCGGTCCACACACCAGGAAATGCAGGTTTCAGGGTTAGCATTGCAGGCATTATCTAAGAGCTCTGTTTTAACTACTCTTATCCGGGGGGAGGAAAGATACAGCAATTCAATCATGGATGCTTTATGTCTGGAACATGCCCTTCCTGGGGCGGGCAAACCCATGGGGAATCCGAGGCAGGCTGTCTCCGGCTCGGTGCTCTGTTTGAAAATAGGCACCGTCTCCTGACAGTTTGTATTACAAAAGCCAGATAGTTGTGACTGTTACATGGCCAAGTGAAGCTGAGTTCAAAACCCAGAAGGAGCCAGTTATTGTCCTGGGGACTGGCGTGTTCCAATCCCTACTGGAAAGCAGGCAAGGTTTTCGGATGCCACTGCCCAAGGCATGCAGAGTAACAGAAAAGAGGTGCCCAACTCCCTTAGGCGCCTAAATCCCATTTTCAAAAGTGACTTGGGAGCTCACAAGCCTAAGTGCCAATGACTTTCAATGAGCTTTCGACTCCGAAGGGCCAGATTCCCAAAGGCCTGGCTCCATGACGGGACTCAGGCGCTGTGACGCTCAGTGCCATGGTGCAACACAGAGCCACAAAGCCTGCGTTCAGCTCCTAGGTTCCCTATACAACGAATGGGGAGAGACAGGTGCCTAGACTGCGACCCACAAAGCCAGCGCGTTCGGCGGGGAGCCGCCTGAGCTAGCCAATGGGAGATGCCGACGAGAAGGGGGCGTGCTAAGCCCCACCCCTCTTTCCGAGTTCAAGGCCTAAGTCCGGGCTGTAGGGAGTCGCCCCCCTGCTTGGGCACCATGAACCGGGAAAGACAGGGGAGGGTTGAATAATTAAATATTCCCTGGGCCAGAGACAGAGCAAGAATGACTTGACCTGGGGGGTCTCCCACATCCCAGTGAGTACCCTACCCACTGGGCTAAGGGTTACAAGGGAGGTGCTCCTTTTCCCCCCGTTTTGTGTGGAGTTCGGTGGCCTCTGAGCACACCCACAGGATCAGGCCCTGCACACAACGTAAGTGGCCGAACTCCTCTCTTCCCCTGCTTCGTGGATTGCTCTGGGGTGTAGGTAGGCAGTAGGGCACCTGGAGGGAGGCAGCCATGCGCACGCCAGAGGCAGAAAGGTTGGCATCGAGAGAACCTGGACTGCAAAACCATAGGAACTGAGTGCGTTTATGTGCCCACTGGGTTCAGTGGCAACCAAGCGGGAGTTTTGTGGATTGCAGTGGTGCCTAAAACCAGCGCTTAGGCATCTGCATCCCTTTGTAGAGCCCACCCCTAATTCCCACTGATTTCAATGGCAGTCAGGAGTCCAAAGACCTCTGAGGAGCTAGGCCTAACTGCCAGTGTCACTTTTGAAAGTGGGGCTTGGGGGCATTTGAAAATGTGACCCTCAGACTGGAATCGGGTCCATGAAAGCTGATTGGTTGTCCCGCTCTGGTGACTGTTCACCTTCTGAAAGATGAGGATTAACACTCCTCCCCTGGTGAAAAGTGCCCTGGGAACGGCAGTGACTGCGCTCCGCTCTGTGCTGCGTTTCCCAGCTATACGGCAGGGCGGGAATTCCTTGGGACTCCTCGTTCAGAGTGAAGAAACCAATCACCAAAGAAAGATGGAGTACAAGGCTCTGTGTGAGACGGAGCACGGCTGTGCTGGTCACTCAGTCACCATACTCACACCTCTGCCTTCCTGCAGAGGAGAAGGGACACTCTCTTACATGACATAGCGCTCAGAACAGTCCCGTCTGGCCTTCAGCTCTGTATCTACACCGCACCCAGGAGCTACATCAGACCTGGAAAATGGCACATCCAGCCTCTCCTAGTATCACACTGGGGCACCAGTTACCCACTGAGATGAGCTGCTTTCCTCAAGAACGAAAGCCACTTGCGACAGCAACCTGGATTTTTCCAACAGGTCTCCCAGCCAAGCACTAACCAATCCTCACACTGCTTAGTCTGCAAGAGCCAGTGAGCACACAGACAGGTGACGTGACTGCAGGCTGACAACTTTCTGCTACCAATCTGTGATCTCAAACAGCTGTTCCATTTTCGTTTCCTCACAGTGGTTTTGCCCTGGAGGAAAGGTTGCATGAGATATGAGCCCACGGCCTCAGAAGAACTGGCAGTTTGTGTGCAGACCCCAGGACATGCAGCCAGGGGATTGTATTAAAGGCAGACTTGCAGTGATGTGTAGGCTCTCTGTGCAGATAGACATCTTAATTGTTTCTGTTGCACGCTATTGAATACGTGGGCTATTTTTATTTTATTCCTGGGATTAACACATTGGGCAGCAGCAGGACGGGGCTTTCTTTTGAAAGAGGAGGGGAAGAATTTTACATAATTCAGTTAAATTAGGCACCCGGGGAAATCCAAATTGGACTTGATCATGTTTTCAGTGCCACATAGAGCCCCGTAATCAGCATCTGGAGCCATTAAACATCTCCCAGATGGACCTTGGAGCATGTATAATTAATTATGGAGCAAAGTCACTGCCTGGACTTCAAAGCAAATGCTTCCCCTCTCAGACAGAGTGGCAGTTCCGCTAGCTAACGTAGCCCAGTGGGGGGTTGCATGTGTTCGGCCCAGGTTCTCCCCGACCTGTTTTGCTACGTTCACATCTAAGCTAAAACCCAGGCTCGCACTTCGACACAGGAGTCATAAAGCTGAAGCCCCAGTGAGTGTATTTGTAATGGGCATTGTGCACTACCCCTGGCCATGCCCGGGGTATAAGGCAGAGCTGCTGGCTGTTCAACACAGAGGCATTTGGGCGATGGCGGGGGGGCAGGCTGGTTAAAGCAGCAGGAAAAATCATTTTGGGTCAATTGCAACTTCCTGGAGGCAGGGACTGTCTGTCTGTCTTTGGGTGTTGTGTAATGCTCTGGTGAGCGTGTGTTACAGGGCCCCCTCGGCGCTGGTCTGCAGAGGATGTGAGCTGACCCAGCCCCCTACTCCACAGGCGGGGCTCTTCAGCTCCATTTTCGCAGCATGTGCTCCTAGCTCTGGAGACCCCGGGTTCAGTCCCCAGGGTGGGGGCATCTGCAATAGCAAATAATAATACAGGGCTGGGAGGGAGGCCCAACATGTTTGGGGAAAGGTAACCCAGGAGCGAGGCCCCAGAAACTGCAGGCCGGTGGGTGAGTGCACCAGCCCAGTGGAGATAGCGGCCGGGGACTGGGCAGTGCCAGATGATGAGGGATTTCCTCCCAGGGGCAGGGAAGAGGCTGTGTGCCAGGAGGGTGCAAGCCGACCGGAGCGGCCTGACCTTGGCCATGCCTGAAGCCGTCCGGAGCAGCGGGGAGAGGGAGGCTTCTAGGGAATCGCTATAAACTGGGGACAGCGGCGCTTCCCCCACCCCACCCCCATAAAGTGCCAAGAGCGGCTCTGGTGAAAGGCATCGTCCAAGCAAAACATTGAGAGTCAGGCCTAGATCAGAACGCTGGGTCTGAACACGTCCAAATGTGGCTCACTTTGAAATGTGGAGCCATTCCCCAGCCTCAGGCCCCTTTCCTTCTTTCCATCGTGTTCTGCAGCTGTGGTTAAGACCTGGGACTCAACTGGGTGTATCGTCCCTGTAAGCCATTAGCAGCAGGGACCGTTCTTGGTACAGTGCCCAGCACCATGGGGCCACATCCTAGCTGGGCCCTCAGCACATTGCTGGAGCACAAACGCTGTCACTAGGGCTGTCGGGAGAGTAGCTTCCTGGGAAGCCAGGGCTGGTGGGGGAGTGCGTTAAAGGGAGCTGATGGAGAGCAGGCAGAGGCGCTTGGGCCGAGAAACTGAGCTTGCTCAGTGAAATCGACATCTGGGGCAGTGGGCTGCTGAGGAGAGGATTTAAACAAAAATCTCCAGGAACAGAAAAGCGGTGTTATTTATTAACCACGTTTTAATGCACACCCGGGCTCTGCTGCAGCTGGAGTTGATTAGCAGCGCCTGATCCTAGTGTGTCTCACTGACATGTCTAGCGTCTGAGGGAATGGGAACCGAGAGCTGGTTTGTTGGG
This sequence comes from Terrapene triunguis, assembly GCF_002925995.2. Taxonomy (NCBI): domain Eukaryota; kingdom Metazoa; phylum Chordata; order Testudines; family Emydidae; genus Terrapene; species Terrapene triunguis. The sequence goes on along the minus strand of NW_020664587.1, from coordinate 3,914,930 downwards.
GAAAGCCGGGCTGTGTTAAAAACAGATCCAGCTCGTCCACCGATGTGAATCAGTGTAGCGCTGTGGGTGTGCAGGCAAATGAAAGAAAGCAAGGTCCCTGCCCAGGCTCCACTTCTGGTGTCTAGCTGCTTCTAAGGACCTCCAGGATTTTCATTCTTAAGAAGAACCCGTGTGCCTGCTCTAGGAGGAGGAAGAGCCAATCACTCGATGCCTCAGTCTCCCCATGTCGAAAACGGGGTAATCGCACTGACCAACCTCCTATAGGTGTCATGAAGCAATGTTAGCAAAGTGCTTTGGGATCCTGAGCTGATCGGCGCTATAGATGTGCTCAATGTTATTGTTTTAAATAAATGGAAGAAACGCCATTAATTAACAGGTAAATAGACATATTATTTTAAAGAAAGTCAAAACATCCCAGATGAATACATTCCTGCTCAGGCATTCTCTCGGCAAACACACATCAAACAGCACATTACGGTGCTAACCTACCCCGCCTCTCCACCCCCAACCATGCTGTGGTAACAGGCACAGTGCAAACACCGCCATGCTGATTGTGTAGCAGGCTAACCTACTTTTCAATTGTTTTTGTTATGATGTCAGACATTCGTTATGCAGAAAGCAAGTGATTTGAGGCTGCTCTGGCTCATGGCTTGGCGTTGAGCTGCACGGCAGATTCAGGACATATTTTTTCCTGTACGTTGGACCTGTGAATGTTTAGAAACACAGTGCAATTCCATTGATCGCAAGGTGAGGAAGGTTGGGCATGTGGGTAAAACATTTTACTGAGTTTTAGCGGAGCTGTGCATTCCAGGCCTTGGGCAAATCATTTAATATCTCCAGACCTCAGTTCCCACAATGGCAACTGTTGTCTGTTCAGAGTGTGAGCTCTTTGGTGCAGGGACTGTCTCCTTCTGTGCAGCCCCTAGCACAATGGGACCCTGATCTCAGTTTGCAGCCTGTAGGTGCTACCACAATACTGCTAATAATCTGCAGCTCCCTGTACTGCGTGCAGCACAAAAGAGGAGAGCCAATTAAATCGGCACTCAAACACAATTTGCTTTCAAACCCCGCTGTAAGCAGCTCCTGATTTCTCTCTCTGCCTTTTTCCTGGGCTGCTGATTCTACCTTCTGCGTAGCTTAAAAAAACCCAAATAAACTGGGACCTTGGTAGAGAAACAGCTGTATCTATAAATAACAGCTGATGCAAGTGGGAACAGACTGTATCTTCACCAGCTCCCTGAGGCAGCCGAATGGCCTCAGCCCAGCCAACCTCATTCCCTCACGTGCTCCTGTAACATACACAAGTGGCTGCAGCTTCAGAGACACTTTCTGAAAACAGCCTTTTTTTAAGAGAAAAGATTCTTTCAGTTGTTGTTCACAGCTCAACTTTCCTTGGCCCTTTCAGGGCTGATCTGGCAGAAGTTCAGGGAAGTTCTCTGTTTTACAGGAGGTCAGACAAGGGTGGTCAATTATTTTTTGTCAAGGTCCACATTTCTTAGTCAAGGTACAGTCAAGGTCCAGCCTATAGAAAAAATAATTAACAAAATAACAATAATGATAAGTTAATAAAAAGATTCTCCTACCTGTCCAGTTGTCCATCCCCTCTGCTAATCTGTCTCCCACCTGTCTCCCACTCTGTCATGTTTTGCACAAAAGACAGCTGGGAAAAACTCAGTCCTAGGCTTCCACCAAAGACACCAGCGGGAGGTAGAAGGCCTCCATCCTTCCCTACAGGCAGAGAACCCCAGCTAGGAGTGAGGAGGTTTGCCAGAAGCTGTGCTGGTCTGACTGTATCAGCTTAGGTGACGCATTTACCTGCTGTACCTATAATGTGACTCACACATTCCCTGGGACTGAGGTGCTGGCCAGTGTTTAATTCCCAGGCCACACCTCACATCAGCCCCCTTGAGTCACTGGGGTCAGTGGCTGGCTGTAATAGCACATTGCCTCTGACAACAGCCCCACTTTGTTGCACTTATTTTCCTCCTGAAGTCTCAGATGTCTGACCCGGGTGATTTACGGCACATGGGCTTCTTGGGACCTCCACGACTTCCTCCTTAGAGAGGTCAGTCTCCATTCGGGCCATGCTCTGATTTCCCAGGACAGGTGACCTTGGAACAGGAGTTTCTCCATGTCCTGCCTGGAAAAGATCACTGAGGAATACAGAATGAAGTCTCTGCTAAGGTGCCCTGCATGGACAAGGCAGCAGATCCAAGGCAGTTCCACCGGGACTTTGGGGGAACAGAGGGCAGTCTGCTCCTGCCAGGGGGCTTTTCTTCACCAGCCAATTCACAGGAGTTACTGCTCGAGCGTTCCCCTCAATCTGACCCCTGTCCACACACACCAATTCCTCACTCGTGCTGTGGTTGTGATCACGTCAGTCGGCGAGCACAGCCATGGGCGGAGGTCAGACCATAAGTGAGCTTCCCCTTGAGAGCTGCTGACTGAGTGTGGATGTGGGCTAGCAATGCAACACAACAGTCAAAGGCCACTGGTCCTTCAGTGCCACCCCTCAGTTTCCCACGACCGCCTGCCCCAAGGCCTTTTCTTAACAACTACCCATGCCCTGTTTCCTGACCAGAAGTCACCTCCCACTGCAAACAGGCCTGCTCGGCATTCTGTGCCCCCAGTCCCCCGCGGCTCCCAGGGGCAGTATCTGCACGCCTCCAGTTCCGAGACAGAGCTCCACTTTCCGAGAACGCCCATGAGATCCTGAGTGAGACGTACTGCCCAGCATGCCAGCACTGCTACGGCAGAGTTCAGCCAGATTCCCTAAGAAATGGAACCCGGAGGCTGCTCCGTCTCCCACACCGCTGTCCCCTGGCCCACAGTGTGGCTTGAGACGTTACCTATGTTCTCATCTGTGTAGACAATGGGCCACCAAATCGTGTTGTGGAACAGGAGCGCCTTCGGTGCGCACAGCGAAACCACTCTCACTTTAGGGGTTTGGCCCGGTGGCCCCTCCATCCAGGGAGCACAGGCTGTGCCAATCTGTCGGGGAACCTCAGTAAAGACTCCCCCTTAGAGTCACCACAGCTGGGACTGGTTTCTTCTCTTATAAAAAGGATGCTACATAAAGAAGAGTGAAGGAAGGTTTGGGGCGGGGTTGCATGCTGAATATAGGTTCAGGTTCATTTGTGCTGGATCACAACCTGGTTGCCCGATACTAGTCATCGTCCAAACACAGAGTGAAAGGGGGCAGGGGGAAAGATTCCTGCTGAGACCCTTTGCCCTCCCTGCTCTGGCTGGCCAGCAACCTGAAAGTCCCTCTCTGAGTTGTCAGTCTCAGGGGGGTAGCATCGCAGCCCCCCCATCAGTAGCTTCTCCTTACAGTAACTTGCGAAGCAGCGGAGCTGGGCGCCTCTTCCTGGGGGAGGCCGACACACTCGCACACCTACACGTCATTGTCACTTGAATATTGTAAAGCATGTTGTAAAACGCCTGGTTTCCTTCCCCAGCTCTTCCCTTTGTCACTAGTGAAAATCCACTCCTCAGTCTGAGCCATTCCAGTCCCAGGGAGCGCTCTCGGTAAAGCACGTCCAGGATCATTGCTGCCAGGCTGCGCCGAGGCAGACTCTGCTGCCGTGCCGGGTTGGGACGGGACTGTAAAAGCCCTATCTCTGTTGGATTTCTGCTTGGAATAGGGCCACAAGCGCTTTCTGAGCTGGTCCAGACTTCCTTCCCTGGGCGTGGCATGAGGCCTCGCAATAGAGTGGAGTGAATAGTGCAGCCGTGTATTCACGGAGACGTGGACTAGACTGGGTTCGTGGTCTGGCTGGGGAGGTCTCTGGCCTAAGGACACAGGAGGTCACAGTAGATGATCACAATGGTCCCTTCTGGCCTTGGAATCTCTGGATCCCATTTGACGCTGTTTCTGTTCACTTCTCCACAACCGTCAGCAAGGTTACACCTTCCGTCGTCACCTCCGTCGGGAGATGGGGCATTTCAGCCCCCAAAGTGGCCTGTCGAAGAGCTTCACGGAGCGTCCTCACCTCCACGCCCCAGAGCAGTTTGTCACGTACGGCACTCACAGCTGTCTGATCGCAGTCCATGCGCTGGCCGTGTACTGACTGCGCTGGAAACCCCGGGCCCTGCTTCTGTGTCACGTGGCCTGGTTTCAAGGGAACGGTGGGGGAAGCAGCAGCAGCCCTGATGTGCCCTCTGGGGCAGCGCTTAGGCAGGTTTTTTTTTAATTTGTTTCCGTTAACAACCAGGATTTTCCATAGCCTGCCTCTCTCCCCCTCTCTTCCGCGCTGACTCACTCCTTTCTGTCCTTTGTAAGACGAAAATCTGCAGCTTCCCCCGTCTCCCAGGGTGCGCCAAGCCGCAGTTTCTTCAGGTGCTTTTGCTGGGGGATGTACGGGCCATGTGTGGTCTCACATCAGGAATGGGGAGATGCACTCCCTGACCTGGGTGATCCATACCAACTCCAGCAGCATGGCAGGGGGCCTAGCGGGCATGGAAAACACATGCCATGCGAGGGATCTGAATTGCCGCTGCCATGCAGTTGGAGCAGAGACGGGCTAACGCAGCGTAGAGACACGAATGGGGCCAGTTTCCGCTTCTAAAAAAGGGGCAGTTTGCAAGTGGAACATGAGAAAATGTCCTGGCTTTGTCACAAAAATGGCTCATATTCAGTCCCTTGCAATGAAATGTACAAGCTCTGGGCTCTGACCACTTTCCCCGTGAATATGTTGCAAAAGCCTCATGCCGGGATCACAGGACATTCATGCTGTGGTGCATTATTGTCCTTAGACATAGTCCAACATGCACATTCTCTTCTCTTTGGTACTAATGATAGCAGCGAGTTAAACAAACAAACGAACTGTTCAGCTCAAACCTGTTCTAAAGCAAAACATGGGAAGGGCCTTACCTGAAGCACTCAGTAGCTAGCTAAAAACAGTTAACGCAGCGCCCTGGGAGGTAGGAGACCTGGGTTCTTTTCTTGGTTTTGTCTTGGACTTCCCATGTGATGTTCTGCAGCCACTTCACCTCTCTGCTCCTCACTCTCCATGTTTTCAAACTGGGGATAATATGATCCCTGTAAAACCCTGCAGCATCGTCTATAGATTCTTGCCTGGGAGCTGGTCTATATACCTGGTAGCTCAACTTAACTACATTGCTCAGGGCTGTGAACAATCTTATGCCCTGTGTGATGTAATGAAGCTGACCTAAGACACTGCTAGGCTGACGGAAGAATTATTCCATTGACCTAGATACCACCTCTTGGAGAGGTGGATTTACCAAGATGATGGAAGAACCCCTTCTGTAACTGTAGTAAGTGTCTACACTACCGTGGAACAGCTGTAGCATTGTTAGTGTAGACAGATCCTAAGACACCTAAACAAGAGTCTGACTCTAGAGAATCCATCCTGAGGTTTACGCCGAGCACAGCAATGCATGTTGGGATGGAAGCTTAGTCCTTGCTGTATCGATATGCATGCAGTGCCTCTCTATCAGTGCTCTGATCTACGGCGTGTTTATTGTCACATGGAGGTTGGATGTGCCCCGTCTTCCCTCCAATGGCTAGTTCAGCCTATTGTAGAGATCTTAGATCTGATTCTCCTTTACATTAATGCTCCTTTACACCACTCTGGCAATATAAAGGGTCCTTAAAGTGGGAGTAAATTAAGGTCTCATTCCACAGCCAGAGCAGTGTAAATGGGCCTTAGTGTGGACAAGAATCAGACCCATCAAAAATTTGGATTGAGATCCTGGATTAGTCTTCAGAGTCCTGGTTTTGTTCAGGTCCATCTGGACCTTTGCTTCAGCTGTCTGGAAGGCTGCAGGCTTTAGCAAACCTTTCCATGAACCGGAGGTGAGTTTTGACTTTGTAACGAGTTTCCCATTTGTCCTCTCCACATTCTCAGGAGCTGACACAGCAGAAGTAATGTGCGATATTCTGTCAGCTATTCCTGTTGTCTGAAATGGGGCCAAACCGGCTACATGCTTGGGAGTGAAGTCAAGGAATGAAGTGTTTCTATAAGAGCACTGGGCTATGCCACGCCAGCAACCCTGCATAGTTACATACACGGCTGCTCTTGGGCACCAGCCATGAGCAAGTGAAGGGTTGGTTTGGTTTGGTTTTCCCTCACTCTGAGGTCTTGGTTCCAGCCACCTGCTGTCTGGAGAATAACCAGGAGCTCTCCTGGTCTCCTAAACCTTTCCACCTACTTCTCCTGGGAAATAAAGGACACGCCGAATCTCAGATTGAGCTCACAGGCCCCAAATTAAGCTTCCAGGGCCCATTTTTTCAGTCCTTTGTTTCCAGGCCCATGTCTAACCCTTTACTCTTACGTTCAGCACCATTCATCAACAGATCTCAAAGCACATTACAAACATTAACTGATTAATCAATGGTTTCAGAGTAGCAGCCGTGTTAGTCTGTATCCGCAAAAAGAACAGGAGTACTTGTTAGTCTCTAAGGTGCCACAAGTACTCCTGTTCTTTTTGATTAATCAATGTCTCATAGCCTGCCTGCAGGAAAGAGGCGTGAATTAGTATCTCCATTTTACAGATCATTAAACTGTAGCATGAAATGCATAAGGTCACAGAGCGAGCCGGGGCAAAGCTAATATTTCTGACTCCAAGTCCCCTGATCAAACTACTAATAATACTGGGCTAAATTGTACAGCCCTCACTCAGGCAAGGTGAAGAGAAATGTTTTGATGCAATGGACAGGAGACCTGAGTTCTATTTCCAGCTTTGTTACTGATCTGCTGTGTGACCTTAGCAAGTCCCTTCTCCTCTCTTGCCTCTATTTTCCCTTCCATCTTCTGTCTGTCTCATCTGGAGCAGGGACTGTTTCTCACTGTGTGCGGCCCAGCGCCTAGCACAATGGGGTCTCAATTTCCTTTGGGGCCACCAGATGCTACTGGAATACTGCTCATAATAAATGCAATTTGGTCCAACAATCAACTATATGTTTTCACAAGCAATTGGGCAGTCATCTAAATACATGTGGCCAGCACATCATATGCATATATTCTGGAAAACATCTAGCAAAAGCCCTCTTGCGCCATTGCAATCAGCATTCACGATGAGAAGAAAATTAGATTCTTTAAAAATGTCTCAGATCTAGTAAGCTAAGGGACATTTGGTTGCTAGTACAGGGCATCATTCACTCCTCATCTATGCAAAAGGAAAGTGAATCAGGGATAGCAGCGTCAGACCATGCAGCCTATTAAATCTTCCATGCCCTGACTTTCTGTGCTAGTAATTTCAACATCACTTTAACATCCAGGACTTTAGGAAGTGAGATTCTCGCTAGACTTCTACGTGTTACAGCCAAACTTATAACCAGACACAACCTGAGCTCACACTTAATTAGCACAATTTGCTGCTTGTGCCCAGCGAGGGAACGCGATTAATCCTTCATACAGGAAGCTCCATGCAGACACTGTAATCTGCCCTTTTCCAAAGGCTTTTCATGTTATCCTCAAGGGGGAGAAAAACCAGCAACAACCAAATCTGCTGCTTGTAGCAGAAACATTCAAACAATGGGAGACGTAGCCAGGCTGAAGACCCTGGGAAATAACAATGCTGGTAATTTTGCTGGTGGATTATGCATGAGGCCAGAATATTCTAAGCATGGTCTGACAGGAAAGCTGCAGTGGTAAGCAAGGAGAGAGCAGAGGCTGCGTGTGCCAGAGACAGGGACCCGTTCTGATGGTGCTAAGCCTGACTGTGCCCAATTCTAACTCAATTGGCTTATATGGAGTCACTCCCGATTTTCACCTGTGCACATGAAGTCAGAATCAGACCCAAGGGGCTGGGGGAACCTGGCACAGAGAAAAGGGAACATCAAAAGGTTCAGAGTGGAGGGTCACATCAAAGAGTGGCTGGGGCATGAAACGTGGCCGAGGGGAAACTGTAGGCTAATCCCTCATTAGAATCACTGCATGGCTTTTCCTTGAGCCTTACCTTCGAAATTAACATCTGCGCTCAGGAGAGAAAAGAACTCCAGGCTGTCCTCTCAGCTAGCGGATGAACGCAAAGCCTGACTCGCTGGGCAAGACCAACCTGTACGTTTTAAAGACTCACTGTTCAAATGCAATTTGCTGGAATACAATTGCGCTGTGGCGAACGCAAAGGCTGTTGGCAGGAAATCGAGGAGAGCGGAAGAGGCATTTTCTTTTTCTGACCAAAAATAAGCCACAGCGCTGAGTCCCCACTGCATTTCTCCTGTTCTATAAGAATATAACTGGGTGAAAGCCAATGCAGTGACGCTGGATAGACTGAGGAATCCTGCCCCAGGCATGGCAGGGGTTAGTTGTAATTTTTTTCCAAACTGCTTTGCCTCTCCCTGATTTGGATGGGGCTCACTGAGGATGGGGCTCACTGAGGAAACAGCAAACTCATTGGGCCTATGGTCCCTTGTAGGGACCTGCTGCATTCAAGCCCTCGCTCAGCCCAACAGCTAGTCCCTACAAGGGAAAAATATTCACCTGTGCGGCCAAACAGCTTCCTGGTTGTTGGCCTCCCATGACAATTCAAAAGGCTGCACAGTGGCTCTGAGGGAAAGGTCTGCCTTCTTCAGAAGGTGGGTTCTGAACCCCAGGACTCTCCAGCCCTAGCACTTGGCGAACTTCCTGCCTGCTTGCGGGTCTGTATGATTAGCAAGGAGCAGTTTCTACCTCAGCATGACTCCAACCAGCTCAGCCAAGGATCCTTCTCAGATTACCTGGTTTATCAGCTGTTTAGAGACCAGGAAGGTCCAATCCCTGCTGCCTCCATCCAGCTGGCAGCAAAGGTAGGGTTACCATATTTTGAGCCTCCAAAA
>NW_020664587.1:3872456-3901148 GCF_002925995.2 Terrapene triunguis | reverse complement strand
CTACTCAGGGGCAGCAGGAAGGGGGGGAAAGGGAGGAATTGCAGAAAGCAGGATGGAAGGAAGAGAGGGAGATGCAAGAGGAGAACCACGTTTCTCCCCCCTCCCGGCACTGTGCCCAATGGAATTCCCCTCCCGCTTGTTACTGGACACATGCTGGGCACTGATAGCGCCAGCAGGGGAGGGGAGCTAGTTAGTTCAGCTCACTGCCTGGCAGTGCTCCTGGGTGTCAGCCAGCAGCCGGTTTAACGCACTCGGAAAAATGAGAGAATCTTGGTTACCCTTCAGGGGTGCTGTGAGAGGATGGGCATGCGGAACTTTGAGCCTGTAAAACACGATGTAGCATAAATGCTAAGGGTTGTTGCAGGAGCAGCAGTATTGCTGAGGGCTTGTCTACATGGGGATGTTAATTCAGATTTGCTTCACAGTGGTAGCCGTGTTAGTCTGTATCAGCAAAAAGAACAGGAGTCCTTGTGGCACCTGAGAGACTAACAAATTTATTTGGGCATAAGTTTTTGTGGGCTAAAACCCACTTCATCGGATGCATGCAGTGCAAAGAAATAGTAGGAAGATATATATACACAGAGAACATGAACAAATGGGTGTTGCCATACCAACTGTAACGAGAGTAATCAATTAAGGTGGGCTATTATCAGCAGGAGAAAAAAAAAACTTTTGTAGTGATAATCAGGACAGGACAGGCCCAACAAAGAAAGTAAATGGAGATATCCTATCTCCTAGAACTGGAAGGGACCTTAAAAGGTCATTGAGTCCAGCCCCCTGCCTTCACTAGCAGGACCAAGTACTGATTTTGCCCCAGATCCCTAAATGGCCCCCTCAAGGATTGAACTCACAACCCTGGGTTTAGTAGGCCAATGCTCAAACCACTGAGCTAGCCCCCTCCAAGTAACAGAATGCCGCTAGCCATCACCTTCAGCCCCCAACTAAAACCTCTCCAGTGCATCATCAATGATCTACAACATATCCTGAAGGACAATCCCTCACTCTCATAGATCTTGGGAGACAGGCCAGTCCTCGCTTACAGACAGCCCCCCAACCTGAAGCAAATACTCACCAGCAACCACACAACAAAAACACTAACCCAGGAACCTATCCTCAAAACAAAGCCCGTTTCCAACTCTGTCCACATATCTATTCAGAGAACACCATCATAGGACCTAATCACATCAGCCACACTATCAGAGGCTTGTCCACCAGCACATCTACCAATGTGATATATGCCATCATGTGCCAGCAATGCCCCTCTGCCATGTACATTGGCCAAACCAGACAGTCTCTACACAAAAAAATAAATGGACACAAATCAGACGTCAAGAATTATAACATTCAAAAAACAGTCGGAGAACACTTCAACCTCCCTGGTCACTCAATTGCAGACCTCAAAGTCGCAATACTCCAACAAAAAAACTTCAAAAACAGACTCCAACAAGAAACTGCAGAATTGGAATTAATTTGCAAACCATTAAATTAGGCTTGAATAAAGACTGGGAGCGGATGGGTCATTACACAAAGTAAAAACTATTTCCCCATGCTATTTTTTCCCCCTACTGTTACTCATACCTTCTTGTCAACTGTTGGAAATGGGCAATCCTGATGATCACTACAAAAGTTCTTTTTCTCCTGCTGATAATAGCCCACCTTAATTGATTACTCTCCTTACAGTTGGTATGGCAATGCCCATTTTTTCATGTTCTCTGTGTATATATATCTTCCTACTGTATTTTCCACTGCATGCATTCAATGAAGTGGGTTTTAGCCCATTAAAGGTTATGCTCAAATAAATTTGTTAGTCTCTAAGGTGCCACAAGTACTCCTCATTCTTTTTTCAGATTTGTTTGTTCGCTCTAAATACACCAAACTAACTATCTCAGACTGAAGTGCATCTGCACCGCTTTGTTGTGCCGGTTTAAGGTACTTCCCTAGTTAAACAGTGCATCCACACAGCTCCGCACTTCTTCAGATTAACCACACAGCGCTCTGGGCAGATATCCATACTGTGAAGTGATGTTCCACCACTTAGCTCTAGGGATTGTGGGAGTTTTGGAATGCCGACCAGAACACTGGGACTTGGGGAGGTCAAACTAACACACTCCTACGCTTCATCTCCTCACACCCCATTTCTAAACTGCTGTGAGGCAGCATGGAGGACACCCTTCTGAGTGCTGCGGTCATGAGTATGAACAGGCTGATGCACATGTATTGGCAGTTGTGCAGCGGATGCGTTTGTGTCGGTGGCTTCTGAGGGCTTTGGATGCTGCAGGGATATAGCTATCGGTGGGTGAGGAGTACACTTCTGAAACTGAGCAGTTACTTCTGCAGGGCATTTATCTGGAGCAGTTTCTCTTGCTGGAGCGCCGCCTCTGGCCTTGGTCAGCTAGCAGTAACTGATGGGACAGGATAGTGATGCAGATCTGGGATGGCCACCAGTGGCTGCAGAACTTCAGGATGTAGAAGGCCAACTTTCCTAGAGATCTGTTCAGTTCTCACCCTGGATGCACTGTGCTCCTGCTTTGAGGCCAAGGAGGCAGTTATCCACAATAAACGTACTGCAACCCAGGAAAGGACTGAAGTGTGTTGGTGCCTTGATTTTATTAGGAATTGGTAATAGGGAGGATGTTATGCAATTGATGGAGAGAGCTGTACATCAAGAAAAATTTTCAGCTGAGTTGTAAACAATTGTTTTTATTGAGTTAACAAATGACACCGGCAACAAAAAAACACCACTCGAATTAAAAAAAGCAGTTAACAAAGAACATAGCATAAGCTGCACATCGGTGGAACAGCGGCGCGCTCACATATTGGTGTAGGTGGGGTGCTCAAAACGGCTCTCTTTCTCCAGGGGGTTGATTGGCGTGCGAAGGGTCTGCAAGTTGGATCAGTTAAAGGAAGGCCCCAGTGTGGTGTGTTCTCCATAGTTTGCAGGTGAGGGCTTGGCTGGGGTGATTGATCTTTGGAACAAAATGTGCTCCAACACAGCCGTTTGCCTCTGCATCATGTACCTTTCCAGGGCCATCTTCTCTGTCCGAGCCTATCAGACTGCGGCAGGAAGTCATCCCTCCACTCTTCCGCCATCATGGTCCTCTCTTGGGATACAGTCACTCGTTCTCTGAACTTCTCCTCTCTCATCTTCTTTCGCTTCCCTTGGAGGTGTGCCAGCGTTTCGGTGAGCGATAAGACCCCTGTATGCACAGGCCAGAGCCTTGCAGGTGCTGAGGGAAATCTGAAAAAGCACAGGCACTTTTTGCCCCAATACTAGTCTCGATGCCAACAGTGATAAATGTTCCTCTTTGCACAGTTTGGAGATCCAGTTCCAGATTCACTGCACTGCAGGATCAGGTCAGTGGCCTGGAAAGTGAGACCTCGGGATCAGACAGTTTGGATACAAACAGAGGAATTTACATTCCCCTGCCTCTGATCTATAGGGAAGGGGTCAGGATGGGAAACATTCCTATGATGCAGTTGGCCAAGAGAATTGTAAAAGAGCATGTCCAGGTGCTTTCCTTAATTATTACACTCTCCCCTCCACCTTCTCTGTTGTAGACAAGATTCCCTGGACATCTTAAAATGAAATATCTGTCTTTACTGGCTCATGGGCAACCATTAGCACTGGGACTGCACATTGGTTTCTTATCGTAGGGTCCCTCAGGTATGCAGGGTTGCGTATCTGGTTTGTTATTGAAGATTCAGTTATTGCGGCACTTGTTGGTTTGTTATTGCAGGGTAGCTTAGTTATGCAGGGCTGCACCTGCTGGTTTGTTATCGTAGGGTTGCTTGTGAGTTCTTGGCTGGTTATTCTGAGTTAAAAAAGAGCAGTGAAAAAGAAGCGAGGTCCAATTTGGGGCCAGCCAAACTTGGCAGTGCCCCTTTAAGAGTTTGGCGCCATCAGCCCACCATATCTGTGGTGGATGCAACCTCGTGTCCTCTTGCTCCCCAAGCCAATGGAGACTGGATGCATCAAAGAGGTGACGTGCTAGGAGTCTGGCAGGAAAAAGAGGTGCTTGAGAAAGCAGCCTTTTCTGGCTATTATTTAAGTGCCAGCAGCATGATCAGCCCTGGATGAGACCGCAGCCCTCCGGGCACCCTTCACGTCAGGCACCGACATCAAGCTGTGCTGCTCTGCCCATCCCATGCAAACTGTGCTCCTCTGTGTGGTTAACAACCTTCTCCTTTCTGCTGCTAGCGAAAGCTCCTCATCCTTCCTCACTCTCCTGGGCTTCACTGCAGGCTTCAGCACTGCAGGCTATTCCGCCCTCCCTCTCTATAGTCAGCTAAGTGTCTCTGCTTCGCTATTGTGGTGTCTCTGTCTCTGGTGAGGGGCCCTGATCCACACCAATAACCCCCTCCAGGAAGTCCTTCAGCACCAAGTTCTCTACCCTGTGCTAGTTTTTTGTCTGCTGCGACCTCATTCATCGTCTGTCTGTCTTTATTATTCATTTATATTACAGTTGCTCTGCCAGCCCCCAGCCACAACAAGGACCCCATTGGACTGGGCATGCCACAGATACACAGGAAGAGGCAGTCTAAAAGGACAGGACAACAGGTGGGATGGGAAACAGAGGTACCGAGAGGTGAAGTGACTTGCCCAAGGTCCCCCAGGAAATCAGTGGTAGAGCTGGGAATGGAACCCCTGTCTCCTGCTCACAGGCCAGTGCCCTCATCACTAGAACAGACCGCCTCCTGCTTCCCTCACTGCCTGGGATGGCAGGTGATATACAAATGGGAAATGTCACCAGGTCTCTTCTGCCTCTGGCTTTTCTGACTCAATGATCCTGGTCTGTGTCAGTATTTCATTGCTCCCTCCAGTGCTGATCTGGGACGCTCCTCTCCATGCCACATTCATTAGGCTCCTCTCTTCTGCCTGTGCGCATGTCGAAGGGTTTAAAATGAGCTGGCATGAGCCTGCAAATCAGAGGTGACGGGGCCACCTGACCAGTTACGAGCAGAGCAGCGTTTGGATGGAGCAGGAGAGAAAATTCTCAAACTTCCATGGAAAAAGGGAAAACAAATCATTTGTGTCTGGTGGGAAGAGGAGAGAGAGATTGCTGGATGCTGACCATACTTTAATCACTGGGGGTGAAATTCACCCTGTGAATTGGGCCACACAGGGCCTCTGATCCCACTTCAGCCTAAAAGTTGGGGCATACACCTTGTACCGGCCTTTTGAATAGAATAGGGGTGAATTTCACCCTAAGTACAGCTTGTTTATTACTGCTATCTCTCTCTCTATCTCTATCTCCATACAATCTATCTATCTATCAGCATATATGCTCCTCTATCTCTCTAGGGTTCCATACAGCACAGAGGAATCAGTGGGGGGACGGGGTCTTGTTTAAGTGCACGTCCTTATTTGGTGTACCCAAGATAAAATCCTGCCCCTCCTACTCGGCCCCTCCCTTTCTGTTCCTGGTACCCAGCATCCCTATGGAAAGCGGCCGGATCCTTGGAAGCAGGTTGTGGGGGTGTCTCACAAGGGTCAGAATTGTTCCCTCTAACCGGTTTGTCAACACAAAGTCGCTTGTTGGCAAAAGTTCTGCAAAAATTTCCAGATTTGAGAATAAAAAATTCCTGAAAACACTGAAAAATGTCAGCTCCCATTTGCAGAACCAATAAGAATTGGTTCTGCTTGGGACTTTTCAATAAAAAGCAGAACATTTAAGATTGAAAAATTTTGCTGCGTCAAAATCTTTTGCGGAAAAAATATTGCCGACCAGGTGTACAGAGAAGCTCACCCCCCTGCGCTGCCCCGAATGAGGGGAATCTGGGAGCAGCAGTTTGTCAGTTTCTTAAGCCACCTCTCAGCCTTTTCTCCGACAACAAGAAGGAAAACAAAGAAATCAGTCAGTCAAACCCAACCAGCCATAATTTGCTGCCAGCTCTACATTCAGAGGTGGCTGAATTATGAGCAAGCTTCTGACAATGCCGTTAGCAGCATTGTTTTTCAGTGCCCCGCGAACCCGCATTGGAAGCGCTGTTGCTGCTAACAGCAAACATGTGGGCCCTGTGCTTCCCTTTCCTAGCCAGGCCTGCTTTGTCCTGACAGGCCCTGGGCGGAGATCAAGGAACTGCAGCACTTCATCTCTCTCTTCTGTCAAAAGCAGGTTGGGTTGGCAAGCGGCAGGCTCCCTGTTCGGCCCATGAATGCTGGCACGGCTTGACCCAACACTAATCCTGGTTGACATGATTCATGTTCATTTTCCAGGGCTGGGGAACGGAGCCTGCCAGGTCGAAGGAAGGGCAGAATAAGTGAGTTTGTTAAACGGGCAGCGTCCTCCGCAGAGTGAGCCCTACATTTGCACTCAGTGGGCAAACCCTGCTTAGATGAAATAAAGCCTGACCCAGAACTAGGAACAAACAGGAACCTCTGGGATTTCGAGACGCCCAATAGAGTCTCTGGTGTTTGGGGATTTAGTTCCTTTTCACCTCCCTCATTTCACCCACAGGATTGTGCAGCCGATCTCCTACCAGCAAGCACCTGGAATATCCCAGAACTGGGACAAAGCTGCTTGTTGGAGAATTGGAAAGGCCTGATGGACATGTACCAACCCCTCCAGCCTAGGCCATGAAGCCAGGACATCCAGTTCCAAAGCACCAGCCTCCACCACTTAAGCTAAAGGAGTAACTTCATTTGCTGGTAGCATTAGTAGGTTGTTACCCTCCTGTGGCCCACCCAATGTGTTTCCTTCCAGTAGCTAAAATATGGGCTCACTTTGATTTGAGAGCTCCCCTTCAATAAGCAATTATTCTAATTCTAGTGTCCATCTATTCCCTTATACTTTCATTGTACCCCTTCCTGTGCTGTCTGCGTTTCACATAAATGTGTCCCTACAGCTGCCAGCTTGGCTGACACACCAGGGATTCGTAGATTCCAAGGTAAGAAGGGACCGGTATGAGTCTGACGTCCAGTATAGCACAAGCCAGAGACCTGCCCCACAACAATCTAGAGAAGATCCTTTAGAAAAACATCCCATTTTGATTTAAAAATTGTCAGTGATGGAGAATCCACCACGACCCTTGGTAAATTGTTCCAATGGTTCATTACCCTCACTGCTAAAAATGTACACCTTATCGCCAGTCTGAACTTGTCAAGCTTGAACTTCCAGCCTTTGGATGATGTTAGACCAGAGGGGGGGCAAACTACGGCAACCGTCCTGCCCGGCCCTTGAGCTCCCGGCTGGGGAGGCTAGCCCCCGGCCCCTCCCCCGCAGCCATGCCAGGAGCGCTCTGGGCAGTGGGGCTGTGAGCTGCTGCCGAGCAGAGCGACAGCATGTCTAGCTCCAGCCTTGCGGTACGGCTGCCAGACATGCTGCTCTGAGCAGCATGGTAAGGGGGCGGGGCTGGAGCCGGGGGGGGGAGGGGGTTGGATAAGGGGCGGGGGTTCCAGGGGGAAGTCAGGGGACAGGGAGCAGGGGGTGGTTGGATGGGGTGGAGGTTCTGCAGGGGGTGGTGGTCAGGGGACAGGGAATGGAGGGTTGGACAGGCATGGGGTCCCGGGGGGCGTGTCAGGAGGTGGGGGTGTGGATAGAGGTCGGGTGACTGGGAGCAGGGGGGTTCGATAGGCGGTGGGGTCCCAGGGGGCGGTTAGGGGCAAGGGTCCCAGTAGGGGGCAGTTAGGGGACAAGGAGCAGGGGGGTTGGATGGGTCAGAGGTTCTGAGGGGGGCAGTCAGGGGATGGGAAGTGGGAGGGGGCTGTTTTGGGAGGCACAGCCTTCCCTACCCGGCCCTCCATACAGTTTTGCAACCACAATGTGGCCCTCGGACCAAAAAGTTTGCCCACCCCCGTGTTAGACCTTTCCCTGCTAGACTGAAGAGCCCATTATCAAATATTTGTTCCCCATGACAGATTGTGATCAATCTTAACCTTCTCTTTGTTAAATAGACTAAATAGACTGAGCTCCTTGCGTGTATCACTATAAGGCAGGTTTTCTAATCCTTTCATCAGTTTCAGGGTTCTTCTCTGAACCTGCTCCAGTTTGTTAAGATCCTTCTTGAACTGTGGGCACCAGACCTACACACAATATTCCAGCACTTCATCTACCTTGTCTCTCTAAAGACAAGTAGGAGAGAGATTATTTTATCAGTGCCAATGACAGAGGTAAAATAACTTCTTGCCTCCTCCTTGAGATTCCCCTATTTATGCATTGAAGGATTGCATTAGCCCTCCTGGCCACACATTGCACTGGGAGTTCATGTTCAGCTGATTATCCACCACCCTCCCAAATCCTTTCAGAGTCACTGCTTCCCAGGATAGAGTTTCCTATCCTGTAACTAGGGCCGATATTCTCTGTTCCTAGATGTTGTCATTCATTTACATTTAACCATATTAAAACACATAGTTGCTTGAGCCCAGCTTACCAAGCGATCCAGATCGCTCTACATCCGTTACCCGTCCTCTTCATCACCCCCAGTGTTCTTGGGAGCTACTTTGGTGAACAAGGATCGCCAAAGATAAAAGCCTGAATCACTATAGCTTGAGCTAAAGCTTCCTAGCTGGTGCTGTAATAGACTCTTCTCTTCTGTGGATCCAGTAGAGATGGGCACCTGTAAAACATACTGATCAATGGGTCACATAAGGTTCTCTGCAGTCATTGACAGGATACCCAGAAATGAATTATTCTTTTATGACTATCAGGATAAACCCCATGTGGTACTGGGAAAAGTGACAGGGTCTATCAGGCCTTCTCTGCCCCCTGCTGGAGACACTGGCACCTTGACACCCCCCGCCGCTCAGGCTGTGCTACCAACAAGACTTAATCGTCCAGAGGTCTAGAGTGGCTATGAGGACACACTGGCCAACTGGGAGCCAGCAAGCCAGTTAAGAAGGTTTGCCTGCTTCTTCTTGGGGCAGTGCAGGGTGAGACTGGGACAGGGGACCAGTTCCTCAGAGCTAGCCCAAAACCCCAAGGCCAGGCTCTTGCATTCAGGTGTTGCAACTAAGCACTTGCCTTTGAGGTTTTGTTTGTTTCTTTAAAGGGGCAGACAGCCAGATTCTGAGTTTAGAGAGACACGGTAGGTGAGGTAATATCTTTTATTGGACCAGCTTCCGTTGGTGAGAGAGTTGGTCCAATAAAAGATATTCCCTCACCCATCTTGTCTCTCTAATATCCTGCGACCAACAGGGCTACAACACCACTGCAAACAACAATGAAAAATTCGGAGTTTATTTTTATTTACTGGTGTAGACACTGGCACTGAGCTTACAGCATGGGCCACCCTACTCCAAGTATGTGGCCCAAACTTGTGGGCTACAGCAGGGAGTGCTTGCAGTACCACGCTTGGCCCTGCAGGGGCACTACAGAGTAATCCGACCAGTCTGTGACAGTGACGGTGCCTTTAATGGCTGAGCTTCCCAGACAGAGAGTTTAGGCAGGGAGGTGTGGAGCACTTGCTGTTATGCACAGTCAATTGGAACTAGACACCGAACTTGCAAGCATCTTGAGAATTGAGTCATCACTGAACACCACACCCAAAGCCCCTTCTCTCTTCATCTCAGTGGATCTTTCCACCTTCCGGGTGATATTTAAATTGTGGAGCCCAGACTGTAAAAGCACCTGGTTCTCTTCCTACTGAATAACACTGTGCAGGTAACTCTTTTTCTCTGACAAGGCACCCACAATGCACTTGGATAGCTCCTCTAGATGTATTTGCTGGCAACATTTAATGGCTAAGACCAAGAAAGATGAATTCAACAGAAAATATTGTCCTGAAAAATGTTGATAGTTATCAGGAGTCTCTGTCAAGCTGGAACAGGCTGTTGAATTTCCATCCTCCTCTTCAGCCAATTTGCAGTGAGGCAAACATTGGATTCAGTCTCAGGGAGCGTGTATGAGGTTGTTTTGATAAGATTCTTTCAACACTCCAGCTGGGAATGCAAGTGACAAAATACTCCTTGGGCAGATGGGCAAACTCAAGGGCTCTTGTGCTCTGCTAGGTAAGGGCCTGTCAGACTGAGAGATGGGGCTGTTGAAAGATCGAGCTTTGCTCATTCTCTTTTTCCCTGGTGTCCAGCCTTGACACATGTGATGAATCATGGAGCTTCATAACACTCCTCTCTTGTTTTGCAGCCAACTGTGCTCTGGGAGAACATGAAGGATTGACACACTGTCAAGTTCTTGGCTTCCTCGCTGCTGTGTGGGAATATTTTCCTCCTTCTCTTCTGACTTCTTCATGTTCTTCCTGGAAAAACCTTCCTGGAATTCTGGTGGAAAGGGATAGATAGTCAAACTAGGCTCAAAGCCTGCTAAGTAGACCCATTTCATTAACTATTTAATATTAGGTGTATGCTTCCTCATGCCCTCTTAATTAATCATACAATATATATGCAGAGAGGAACTTCAGGGCACCAAGGTCTCCCCATATTTATTTGGCATTAAACTCATTGAAAATGTGAGCCTAAGCTCATTTAAGAAGCAAGCCCTATTATTTGGACAAAAAGAGAATATATATGTAGACACTGGTGCATATATGCAAACGTACAGTCATGTGATTGCATACTCCAAACATGTGAATGCATGATTGCCTGTTTCCACAGGCAATTACTCAGTCTAGACCAGATTTTCCAAAGAGCCGAACACCCAATATGCACCCAATATCACAATGAGGTCTCTGGGCCTGCCATCATTTGGCATATATGTTGTGGTGCACCTTAGAGATTTGCCTTTTAAAATATTTCTTCTTAATAGAGTTGGGTGAATTGTTTATAGGAAACAACTGATTCAGTGAATCGGGGCCATGCTCTCAGCTGGTGTCCATCAGCAGACCTCCATTCAAGTCAACGGAGCTACACTGGTTCACTCCAGCTGAGGAGCTGCCGCCACACCTTAAACTATCTGTGAACCAATGAAAATGGTCTTACGCTGGTTTGTTCCTCCCAGCTGTCTAATCATTGGCCCAAACACTTTGCAGCCTGTGGATTAGCCACCAATTGATGATTTGTCATTGGTTATGTGGTCTAAGTTCCATGGTATTTTTTCTGTTTCCTGACTGAAACTTTTTAACAATTCAATGACCAATCACAGGAAACCTATGCCCTTGATAAAGGATGGGTATAGCGATGTGAGGAATAAATGTGCCCCCACAAACCTACCTATGGGTTTTGAAAAACACCCTATCTCCTGTACGAAATTGTACACTGATCTCCATTGGATATAAGCACTCAAATTCAATGGCTGTTCCTTTCCACCAGGGCGTTGGTATCACAGATGGGGAGAAAGCAAATGGCTTTAAGGGGTATGGGGTTCAAAACCTTTAGAGCTTTTGTGGAAAAACCACAGTTAAGGGTTTCGTGAATGACTTCTGCCTCTAGGGCACTTTCCCCAACCCCGTGCCAACTTTAGAAAAAGCTCAGTACGCTTCCAAATTCCATGGCTGTATCAGGCATTCCACACAGCTACCTTTCTCCAAGCCCTATGTCACAGCAGGGCAAAGGAAAGGGAAGGAACATTTCCTTGCAGCTTTGAGAATCAGCAGGAGAAAGTCTCAGCGCCCAGGTCAAGGTAATGATGCCCTGAATAAGTAGAAGTAGTATGGGAGCGTGAGGCTACCCCATGGAGCTACGCTATGGGCATCTCTCTTTCCTTGGCCAAACAACAGTGACAAAATGATAGCTCAGCTCTGATCAAAACCAAAAAGTCACAATTGTTTGACGGTGTCACTTTGGTTAAAGGGACAGCTCTAGCAACTGCCCTGGGCAAAGAGGCAACCAGCCAGCAGTCACCCACTCAGATCTTCATTGTTTCCTCTACTTTTTCTCAGCCTGCTTTTGCAATAGAGCATAGAGGGTCTTCTGGTTAGGGCACTGGGTTGGGAGTGCGGTACCTGGGTTCGATTTCTGAGTCTGCTACAGAACCCCTGTGTGACCTTGAGTGAGTCCCTTAATCTCTCTGTGCGTCAGCATCCCATCTATAAACTGGAGATAATCATTATTTCTTCTTTCACTCTTTTTACCTATTAAGAGTTTTAAACTCTTTGGGGCAAGATCTGTCTCTGAACTTTGTGTCTGGGCAGCAGAATGGGCCTCTGATCTTGATTTGAGCCTTACAATGGTAAAAATAGGTACACTAATAGTAATAATATGTAGCCATAGCAGTCTACATGCTGGAGGGGGGAAGGCCGCCTTGCATATGTTTGGGAACATCTGTGGAACATGTTGACCATCTCTTACAGCAATATGGGATGGGGCTGCTTATTTGATTGGAAACACAGATATAATATGTTTAAAGGCTTGTAAAACCTGACCCGAATTGCATTCTTCTTCTTACTGCAGTTGGTTTGAAGTTTGGAGTTGTTGATGTAAAAACATAAGTAACATAATTAGTAACAAACACCGGCTTGGTGAGGTTTCTTTTACTGCTGCATAATTTAAAACATAAATTGTACATGGTATCTTCTGGGATGAAAAAATTCACAAAACGCCTGTTCCAGACAGTTTGACAGGAACATGCTGGATTTAGTGAAAATC
This sequence comes from Terrapene triunguis, assembly GCF_002925995.2. Lineage (NCBI taxonomy): Eukaryota > Metazoa > Chordata > Testudines > Emydidae > Terrapene > Terrapene triunguis. The sequence continues at coordinate 3,888,673 of NW_020664587.1, read as the reverse complement.
AAAGAACAGACTCCAGGGCCTGGAAGTCTGTTGATTTCTCTGTCACTGCTATTGCCGCATTAAAGTGTTGTCTTAGGTGCAAGTTACACCAAAACATTTTTGCTGTAAGTGAAGGGATGTGTGATCCTGAGTCCCCCAAAAGGTGCGACCCCACCTATGGTAGCAAAAGGCTGTGCTATGAACTGGAGCATTCTTAACCCCTCTCTGGCTCCTGATCAGCTGATGGAAACTAGATATGTTAAACTTTCCTTTGACTCTGAAACAGGGACCATTCTCAAGGCCATGCAAACCCAAAACACACAAACTTCACAGATAACCTGAATTCTCCCACTGACTCTTGGTGTTCAGTCGTTTGTGATGTCATTCTATCTGAGGGGTATTAGCAACTCCCCCTTTTTTAAGGGAAGGGGCAAGAGACGCACACTGACCCCCTAGTGAGCGTTCTAATTATAGGACTTAGTACAGTCTTGAACTATGCTATCAGTATCTGCAACAAGACGTGGGCTGTGCCTGCGATTGGAAAGTGATAAAATGAAGCAGAGTGGATTGCTGGCAGCAAATAAAAAGGTCTGTCACTTTCCTTGCAAAATACCCAAAATCTTGCATGTGTACGATTTGCTAGTAACACGGTGACCATTTAGGCTGCCACAGAGCTGTATTCAGGGAGCTTTTCTGCCACACAAAATGTTTAAAAGCAGCAACCAAACTTGTGTCCAGAAGCCCTGAGTTCCCAAATTGGATCCAATAGCATATGCATTCGGGAGGCAGTGGACCAAGAGCTGCCAAGGTTAGTAACGTCCACCTCCTGGGTGATGCCGATAGTCACATTACCAAAAGCAGACACGTTTGTCCAAATTTGCAGTATCTGCGAGGTCACCTCAGTGCAGCACCAACAAGAGATTTATTTGTAGGGGTCACTTATTTCGGTACCGTTGATGTATCCAACACTCACCAGCAGCTGGCAGGTATGAAGCAGATTAATTGCATAACAACTACTGAGAAATTAAATTAAGCATCCTTAGAAAGTGTTATCTGAGGTGCAGAAACCAAACCACCCAAACCAACAGCTGGAGCTACAACACCCAGGGAAGCAGAGTGTGAACTTTGGGAGGCTTTTGCTTAAATTGTAGGATGATGATGGCAAGATCTTGCTGTTTCACCTCCCAACAGATACTAGAGGTAAATTGTCAACGGGTCAGTTCAGGGAGAAGGCTACTGCCTTTGGAGTCCTAAGAAAGAAGGAGGACAGCTTGCAAGAGGCTTTCGTGGTCTGGCCAGTCCTTTTCTCTGTATTTTTGACATGTGTGTTGTCAGCTACTACCAAAGGACTCACTTAAGACTGCACGTTACCCCTGCATTCCGGCCTGCGTGCATGGATCGGGCCTGTTGACTCAGCCAGCATGAAGTGGGGAGGTAAAGAGGGCATGTCAGAATTCTCCTGTGCAGCCCCGGCTCCAGAGATCAGCAGCAGCACTGTGAACACTAGGGCTTCCCCCAGAGCCCTCATTGGCTGGGGTTGGGCAGACACACGCACACACACACATACACACACACACACACACAACCAGCTCTTACCTGACTGGAGAATGGGGCTGGTGTTTGAGAAGAGACTCTGTGGGCTATAGGACACAGCAGGCTCAGAGCCTGGAGCCTGAGCCCAGGGGTGGGTGACAGGTCCAGGGAGCTGCTGGAGTGCAAGGTCCCGATAGGTGTGCACCCCACACAAAAATTGGCCTCTGTACTAAGGGAAGGAGGTGCCTTAATCTGGCAATGAAGAGTCGAGGCTAGAGGCGCCATCACTTCCTTTTAGGCATCTGGGGTTTATGTCAGACTCTCTGTTTTGCAATGACTCTGGGGCTCTATCCGTGCTGACAAAGGCATTGGGGGAGGTCTGTGCCTTGGGGTGATTCCTAGGTGAATTCCTGCCTCCCCAAAGGGGGTGAGAGTTTGGAACAGCTCCTATCACACGCCTTTGCAAGTAGAATGATTATCTCAGTGAGGGAAAGCTGACTCGTGCACCTTTTTTGGAGCTATAGAGAAACTGGGTTCATGTTTTTCATTTCATTTTCCAGCAGAAGCAGAAAAGCAAAAATATTCTTTTAGTGTTTCCAGTTTGGCCCAGATCAGGCTGTCCTAGGAATTTCATGGCAGCGCTGATTCTGTGGGGTTCCCAACCCCATATCCTGGCTGAGGCACTGTGTATAATCTCTGTAGCCAGAAGAATTTGGAGAGGGAGAGAGGGAGTTTCCATCATTTCCATCCACGAAGTGTTGTGGCTAAAGACCAAGGCTAATGTTTTTATGGTGATTTTAACTTCTGTGCATTTGCCCTTCAGCTCAACAAAGAAACATTCTGAAGCATTTGGGAAGACAGCACAGAAAAACCTGGACACCTGTAAACGTGAAGTATCAGCTTTACTTTGTGAGCTGTGATGAGCAAAAGTGAGTAATGCACTGGCTTCGTGTGGCTGAGTGAGTGATTTGGTCTTTAAGTGGCTTCCCAGGGAGAGGAGCAGGAATGTAGTGCTCCTCTTAGCTCCAAGTATGGCGTTGTGCTTTAGTTCAAGAGGTGAACGCCCATGGCTTTGGGACTGAGGAATTAAGGTTCTGGTCCCAGCTCCCCAGTGTGTGTGATTTATCTAGTAATTGTGAGTGTTGTCTGCAGAACGTGCATTTGAAGTGGAAACTTCAGCACAGGCTAGACTTGAGGTTAACAAGACAGAAGCTCTGTCCTCCCCCTTCTTCTCTCCAACACATGTGTCAAGAAATAAGGATGATCCCAGGAGAACGTCCCACATTTGCTTGTGGGAGAAAGGCATCCATATTTGTAAGATGCACCACAAGTCAGATTAGGGAATTGAACCAATATAAGACAGAGACAATGAAAGTTTCACTTCTCGTATATGCAACAAGTAGGGGATAGTGTACCTTAAATCTGATCCTTGGGGTCAGAATGATAAGGAAATGGCCTGACAAAAGGCTCAGACTCTTAGAATGTGTGACCATGAATAGTTGGGCGTAATGCTCCCTTCGTGGGGGTCTGCAGAATGAAACACTGTGAGAACCAAGCAGTGGAGGTCTTACAAGAGTCCAGAAGAAGATCCCTCCTGTCTCTTATTGAGCTGTCCACAGAATGAAGACAAACCATTGGAGATTCCATTGTCCTAGACCAGTGTCCATGAGATGGCAGGATGGTAGCCAGCACTGCTACATGCTGATCAATTTATGACACTTTTCACCCAGATGTGGCTCAGAGAAGGCTGTGTGGGCTAGTGGATAGGGCAGCAGGCTTGGAGTTGTGCAACTTGGGTTCCACTCCTGTTTCTGCTACTGACCTGCTGTGACACCTTGTAAAAGAAACTTTTCAGCTCTCTGACCTCTCTTTGCCCTCCTACCCTTTGTCTGTCTTGTCTAGCTAGACTGGAAGCTCTTCAGGGCGGGGATTGTTTCTCACTATGTTTATGTGAAGTTCCTGGCACGATGGGGCCCTGGTCTTGGTTGAGGCCTTTAGGTGCTCATGCGGGCAGGGGACTGGACTCGATGACCTCTCGAGGTCCCTTCCAGTCCTAGAATCTATGAATCTATGGAATTAAAACAATTAATAACAAATCCACAGAGTGACTTTGATTAAGTAAATGTCTACGTCTGTAGGTCTGATTTAGGAACATAAGATTTGCGGTTCGGGATTGGATCATCAGCCCTTCAAAGGCATAACAAGAACTAATGGCTGGAAGTTAATGCCACACAAATGTTAATTGGAAATAAGGCATAATTTTTTTAACAGGGAGGGAGATTAACCTTTGGAACAACCTACCGAGGGAAGTGGAGTCTCTGTCTCTTGATGTCTTCAAATCAAGACTAGACCTCTTTCCGGAAGATATGTTGTAATCAAGCACAAGTTATTGGGTCCAATCTACAATCTATGAATCAAGCCTGGTACCCCATCACCTGCCCTGTCCAACCTTTAACGCTGCAGAGGATGGAGACTCTGATATGAGCCGCGCAATATCGTGTCAGGGAAGGATTTCTTTCTGACTCCTTACACCCTGCAGCCTGAGAAGCAGTCACCCTCACCTTACCCTATAACTAGAGATGTTAATATTGGCCATTCAAAGTTAGCCAACCTCTTTTAAATCCAGCTCTGCTATACGAGTCTGGCCTCCTTCGCCAGAGAATTTCACAGGCAGAATCTATGCTGTGTGAAGAAGTATTTCCTTTCATTTGCATTAAATTTACCAGTCATTAACTATGGGTGACTCCCTTATCCTCATATTATGGAACACTTGGAAAAGAAGGACTGATCAGTTTTTACTCTGTGCTTCTTGAACATCTGAGTCAGGATACCTCTAGGATGCCTTTCTCAAGACTGCATAGCTGGGACCTTCTGCATACACTCCACAAAGATCTCAACTGAGCTTCGAAGCCCCAGATAATCAGATATCCACATGTCCCTGCCCGCTCTCCAAATACTAGCAGCAGACCCTCTGTATTCAGGGGTACCTCTCTGAATACAGTATGAAAGATAGGCGAAATCAGTGGAATTACATTGGGCCAATGGTGCGATAGTAGCCAGAAGATAAGATATAGAGTAGATAAGTCTCAGAACCAGAGTCCCTAGAGTGCAATGTGGTATGGAGGAGCAACTTAACTCTGCATTTCTGTATTTGCACAATGTTCGTCTCCGTCCCTCCTCTCGCTCCTGTTTTATATTGGTGTAACTCCAGTGACTCATATTGCATATTACATATAACTCCATTAGACCCCACAGCCCGCTCAGAGCTGCAGAGGGGCAGGAGAGTCATAAGGTGAGCAACATACAGCAGTGCTGGACATGCTTCTGCTATCTCATGAGCATTGGTCTCTAGGACAATAGCGTCTCCAATGTCCCCCCCCCATATTGGTCTATTCCATTTACTTCAAAGGAGTTACTCCTGATTTACATCCATGTGAGCAAGAGGAGAATCAGGCCCTTGGATTTTGCTCATGTGAATTTAACTCAGAATTTCTTTGCCTTCAAAAGTTTATTTGTAGTGTCCAGTGGTTCAAAGGACTCTGAGAAACCAAGAGACGTTTTCACAGGGCCCTTAATTGAGTGTCTCACCTCCACACAGGGGAATGGGAAGCAAAGCAAAAATGCTGGGAATCCTCTATGGTGTTGGGCTAGGCTGCCCAGCCCGGGGCTAACAATACAGAATGCAACAAAGAGTCTTCATGAAAAATCCACTCTCCACATCTGTTTGGTTTTAATCGGAGATTTATTATGAACAAAGGCAGCTGTTGGGAGAGTTACTTTGCTCTGACGTGCCTGCATTGCCTGTTGGACCAGATGGACAGAAATAGTTTCACATATTAGTCAAATTCTGGATGGCTATTCACCATAAACTATGGGCCGGCATGAGCAGAATGGACATCATAATATTACTGATTTATGGAGAGCAATGGAAAATAAATTCTAGTGTGTGTGGGGATGTTAGCCACTTATGTTTCAGTATTGATCTCAAAGCCAACAAACAGAGACTCCAGCTTTTGGGTAACCCCAAAGTCAGTAGCACTAAAAGTTTACGTTATCCCTGGTCAATTTGTGCTGCACATTGAGTTTGGAAACTGAGGCAGGAGAGTAGATTAAATTGTTACATCAGAAACCATATGATCGGGGGACACGTTTCCTAGGCAGTAATTCCAGAGACTGGCTGCTTGTTACCTGATTTTGAATATAAATATTTAACAAGGCAAATGTATCCACTTGTGCTCATAATCAAGGGGAGATAAATTGCATCCACAGAATTTCCTAACAAAGCAAAGCAATTCCCTCCGTCTTCCCTGGCCCAGGGAGAATTCTCAAGCCACTCTGGAGAAATAAGATCTTCAGAATGAATTGGGTGGGATATTGAGCTTAAACCAAAGCAGGATATTTGGAATTTGAAGAAAAATTGACAGTAATGCTCTTCTCTATTGTGTCCTCTTCCCTGGCTCTGGGAGGAAAGTGAGGTTTACTGAGTTAAAGAAGGAGATTCTGGGGTTCTTTTCCTGGCTCTGTCACTGACTCGTGTGAGCTTGGGAAATGCCCTGTGTCTGTGCCTCAGTTTCCCCATCTGTAAAATGGGATAGTTCTGATCTTGCTCACTTAGTAGTTATGGTAGTAATGAGGCTTAATTAGTCTGGGCTAGACTCTGCCATATGCTGGCCTGACATGCTGGAGGGATAAGAGTCAGCAAGAAGGCAAAATTTTCAAAAGCACCTAAGTGATTTCGAAGCTCAGGTCCCATTTTTAAAAGTGAAAATTTTACCCTGAGGCTCCCAAGTCACTTAGATACTTTTGCAAATTTTACCCAGGACATTATCCTATTGCTCAAGGGAGCTCTAGGAGATAAATGCACCATGTCAGGGGTGGGTTGTGCCCACTACGGGTATCTATCTTGCACTCCAGCTGGCTAGCATATATGTTGCAGCCAGTGCCATGCACCACCCAGGAGTGCCCACAACTCCATCTGCGCCTCTCCCAGGCTCACACGGGAATCATGCCCTGACTGGCATTTAGGCAGCACTTGATGCATCTGCCAGCATCCCTGCCCCCGCTCATAGTGCTGGCCTGGGAAGGACTTAGCCCTTAATGCCTGTGAAGCACTTTGAGATCCTCAGACGGAAGACCCTATGTTAGGACTGGTCTACATAAGGAACTTACATAGGTATAGTTATCTCTCTCAGGGGTGTAAAAAATCCACACTCCCGAGAGACATATCTATGCCAACCTAACCCCCGGTGTAGACAGCACTAGCTTAATAGAAGAATTCTTCTGTCGACCTAAGTACGGCCTTCCAGAGAAGTGGATTACCTACACCGATGGGAGAACTTCTCTCTGGGGCGTAAGTAGTGTCTACACTGAAGCACTGGAGCAGTGCAGCTGTAGCTTTTTAAGTGTAGTCACACTCTTAGATCGATGTATTTATTAAGTCACTTCAAGAAAAATTAGGTGGATATACAGGTATCCTGCATTCCTTCCTGGTGGATAGGTCCATCAATGGCTTTTAGAATGGATTGCCAGAAGCTGGGAATGAGCGACAAGGGATGGATCACTTGGTGATCACCTGTTCTGTTCATTCTCTTTGGGGCACCAGGCATTGGCCACTGTCAGAAGACAGAACACTGGGCTAGATGGACCTTTGGTCTGACCCAGTAGGGCTGTTCTTATGTTCTTATGTGTAACGCCACTGGCTTCAGGGAATTTGAGCTCTGTGATAAAACCAGGTTCATTATACAGAGATATTTTCCAGTTGAAACCAGGATGTAAAGGGCAGATGATTTACACTGCAATGGAAGAAGCTTAAGTTTGATCCCAAATTCTGGGCTTTTGCTCCCCTAGGCAGGCAAGGCCTGGCAGCATAGTGGACACTGCATCTCCGGTATGCCATACTTCTGAGTGCTTTGCAGAGTAAATACCCCAACCCCTGCCAAACTCTGAGCCACTGAGCTGCTGCTTCGAATAGGAACATCACAGGATCCACTTAGGATACACAAGAGAGAAGATTAAGAAAATGAAGGTATAACGTTTGAACAAAACTTCAAATGGTTGAGATCATAAAGCTCCACAGCGAGAGAAAATCTGCACTGGGATCCTCTGTGTGGATCCATGTTTCCGTGTTTGAAAATGCAGGTCAGGATGTTTCCAATGTCTAGGGAGCCCTCTATCAAGGAGAACATCTCATCATGGTGCCAGCCACTCTGAAGAGGCACTTGAGGAGCAATGGACAGCCTTGTAGAGAGCAGAATAGCTCTTCTTCTTTGCGTGTCTTCTTCTCCATCCCCTCTGAAATGCACAGGGCCTTGTGGGCCCTGTGCACCAACTCCCAAGGGTTTCTTAGTCGTGTCTATCATGGGGCTAGGGACTGAAAGACGTACACCCACATGCCATACACACAGAAAGACCCACATCCAACCTTCCCAAGAAGCTCCTTGGGAACGAGATGGCCTGCTGGCAAAGGTTAAATGGGGAAGCTCATAGAAGGTTCAAAGCACAGCCTTCTTCTACTATGTTTGAACAAAGCATGAGGCATATGAAACCAGCTACTTCTACGCATTGTGGGTTGACCAAAACTCAGTCTAGCTAGAGAACAAATGCAAGGACCAGGAAGCAGTTGGTTAATGGTTTAAGGGGGGAATTTTCAAAAGCACTTGAGTTAGGAGCACAAGTCCTGTTGACTTTCAATGGGACATGTGCTCCTAAGTCACTCAGGCACTTTGGAAAATTCTACCCTTAGCCTTTAACATACAGGTATTTTCACCTTTCCACAGAGATTTACAAGCATTTTAGAGTCATTAATTTACTTAATCCAGCCTGAAGCCCCACCTTTAATTCATAATAATAATCATAATACTTTTATTTATGAAGTGGGCCCTGCAAGAAACTCAGGGCTCTGTATAATATTTCATAATAATTGAAGTAGGTCATGTAATTAAAGACTGTAGCATAATGCACACATACAAGGGGGCCAAATTAAGGTTGCACAGGCCACCTGAATTCTGGCATTTCCTGACTTGGGAATGCTTGACTTTGCAATCTTAATACTTCCCTTTCAATGTAATTTTGTGTGTTTAATTTTCCAAGTATTTAAAAAAGCAAACTAAAAAAGTAGAAATTCCATCATGTGGCATTATATTGACACCCAAGTTGTTCATACCTATCTCATAGAGCTGGAAGGAACTGTGAAAGGTCGAGTCCAGCCCTGTGCCTTCACTAGCAGAACCAAGTACTGATTTTTGCCCCAGCTCCCTAAGTGGCCCCTTCAAGGATTGAACTCACAATGTTGGGTTTAGCAGGCCAATGCTCAAACCACTGAGCTATCCTTCCCCCCAATAAATTTTCTAACAGGGCAGAGAATTGAACCTGGATCTCCAGAGTACCAGTCTAGCACCTTCGCACCTTAACCATTGGACCACCCTTCATCAGCAGACCTTTAATCCACCGCAGACCTCTGCCACTTGAACTAACTGATAGCAGTAGTAGGTTGTCACCCTGTATGTGGACCAGCAGTAGAGGGGAATGACACACACTTTGCCAGTGGGTTTTACTGATAGTTGTTGACAGCAGAGGAATGGTGAGACTCAGTGTTCTGTTGGACACAGATTCTTCTGCCTGTTCCTCCCAACCCTGACCCCTTCTATCCTGGCCCGCTCCAACCTGCTCCTGTTCCAATCCTGTCTCTTCCCTGCCCCTGGCTCCTTGTCCCAGTTCCATTTTCCCGGTCTACCAAGTCCCAGACTCCACTCATCAGGTTCCCATCCTGGTTTCATTGCCCAGCCAGTCCTAGTCTCTCCCTCCAGGCTTGCTGTCTGATTCCCCATCCTTTCCCCACTCCCAGTCTTTCCCCCCTCCACACTCCCAGTCCACAGTCTCCTTTCCCAGCCAGTTCCACTTCTTGTCCAGCTTGTTTTCCCCTCTCCACTGGATCTCAGTCCCATTATTCCTCCTTGTGCTACCCATCCAATCTCAGACTCCCCCTCCCTCAGGCTTCTCATCACAGTCCCAGGCTCCTTGCCCAACAAGTCCTAGTCTTATCCCTTCCATCTCCCAGTCCCAGTCTCCTTGCCCAGCCAGTCCCAGTTCCCCCTCCCATCTCTTCATTTGATCTGTCTCTCTCCTCCAGCTCCAATCCCCGTCCCTTGCTCCTTCTCCAGTCTCCATGTCCCTTCCCACCCACCCTGGGCTCCTTGTCCCAGGCTTTGCCCAGCCAGTCCCAGTTCTCATCAGATCTGTCTTTCATACACCAAGCACCTCTCCCCCCATACTCCACTGGTTCTCAGTCCCAGTCTCTACCCCCATCCTAACTCGCAATCCCAGTTTCCCTCCCCTCTACCAGCCTCTAGTTTCTGCCCTGTCCTGTCCTCTAGGCTCCTTGTTCCAATCTACTCCCCTAATCCCCACCTTCTTGTCCCCTCTGCTGTCTCCTCCACACTGCCTAGGCCCAACGGGGTGTGTGTGTGTGTGTGTGTGTGTCATTGAGAGCACCCCAGAGCACCCTGCTTTCAGTTAAAGGCCTGGCACAGACGGTTACAGCACGCCCAGTGCTCATCTCCAGGTTGCAGAGTGCCCAGTGCAGATGGCAAATTTAGCTGCTAAAATCTAAGAAGTATCTACTGACCATGTGCAAACTGAGATTTTTCAAAGGTATATGACTTGGCCATATATGGGCAGATTTTCATGGGGATGGCAAAGGGCACAGCCCTGACACACAGGCCACCCACCTGCCAAATTTCACATCCCTGCACCAAAGCACAAGGGTACTAAAGCTTCTGAAAGTTTATACCAGAATTTTCTGACATAGGCAAAGCAACATATTTTTCTCTAGTCTCGTTGTTGGAAATAGCTGAACTGTTTTAGCTGTAATTTTTGAAAATAATTAAGCCTGAGGCTGACACCTGGCATAAAAAATGTCGACCCAAACAATTAAAGTTTGACAAAGTTATAAACAACTGAAAACAGGGTCTGATAATGGGAAGTATCAGTCAATCTTAACAGTAGGTGGTGCTGCCAGTTCTTCCTACGAGATTAGATAGATAGATAGATCATTTCTTTTTAAAATGGATAATACGAATCTCTCACTTTATTTTGCTTTATCCAGGAACATTGTTTAGGATGGGCTTCAGAACTGATACACCCTCAGCTAGATTTTCAGCCATGTAAATGAAAAATGGTAAAGGCAGTCACAGAATAATTACTAGCTTCCTCTTTTTTAAAATACCCGGCTTTTTAAATGGTGAGGTTTAAATGATTTATCTACCAGGATTTTTCTCTCTTCTGCATCCTTTGGACAGTTTAAAAATGAGACTTTTGTTTTAATTAAAAACTAGCTGTAATGTCTTGGCTGAGGGCTGGCTGACTCTGGGAAACAACGTGTTTCATTTGTTTAGTTTGTAAAGAAGGGAACAGAGCTCTACATGAAGGCCTGGGAAAAGGGTGTCAAGCATTCTGTGAAAACAAGGACATTCCGTTATGCAACAGAGGTGGGCGAGGTGGGGTACCCGCCTTTCTTAAACCTGCCCCAACCACATTTGACAGCTGATTGAAAAGGAAGGCAGGAAAGTCAAAGTACATTTTTCTCTAACTTTACTTTCTTCCAGTCCAAAATACCCTGCACTCATGTTTAAGGCCATTCCCAGAAGGCAAACAATCTGAGTGTTATATAAGGCTATAAAGGAGTTGTTTGTATTTTGTACGGTGTCCCTGGAAGGCAGTGAGGAATAGCATCGTATCACAGGCAGTTTATATTGCGACATCTTGGCAATTGGAGGGCTGAACTCAAGGCAATTTTAGAGCCATTTGGAAGAGAATGCTTTCCATTTAAAGTTAGGTTTGCATAAAAATAAACCCCACAAACATCTCCAGAAGAAGACAGCAAACCAATGGGAGGAGGAGTTAAATTTACATTTTTAAAGCAGACTGCCTCATTTCTTCCGGAGGTAGGGTTTTTTTAAATGCGAACGTTAGTCTCTGAGGGAAGAGGCACACTCCTCACACTTCAGCATTCGGGGGCAAGGACTAGAGACACTAGTCCACAGACTGCAATTGCCCCCTCATTTCTGTCACCTGACGCCTTAGTGAAGTGGGGGAAGTTGAGGCACAGTCACCGCACAGGTTCTGGAGTCAGGTCAGCGTGCCCAACGGTAGAACTTCGGAGCCATTGAAGGAAGAGGAATGGGAGAGTCACAGAAAGTCAGGCAACGTTATTCACAAACACACACGGAAGGACCAGCCCCAACTGAGCCAAGGCCTCCAGAGCTGAAAGCGCGAGTCTCTACAGCTTGAGCTAAAGCCAGGCTTCCAAGCAGAGAGCTGTGACAGACTCACACCTTCTGTGGACAGGGCATAGAGGGGGACACGTAACACACGCTGACCAGGGAGGCAGACGCATGTGCGCACACACGTATATTTCGTAGAGCTAATGAAGATCAGCCAAGGGAATTACAGCAGTACAGTTCCTCACCCCCAGCCTATGCTGCTAATTCCAAGACAACCACCCAGGGCCATCCCTAGCCATTTTGATGCCCTAAGCAGTCCCCCCCCCCCCCCGCCCCGCGGGGGAGCAGGAGCAGGCTTGAGGGCCGGGGGGAAACCGCCCCTCAGCACAAGCCGGCGGAGCAGGTTGGGAACGGGTCGCTCCAATTCCTGCCGCCTCGTGATTGCAGGGTGGGCCCGACCCCGCACTCACGGGGCAGCGGGAAGTGGAGTGACCCGACCCCAACCCGCTCCGCTCTGCTCCCCTGGCTCCCAGCCTTGGGACTGGGGGACAGGGGGAACCACCCCCCAGGACTCACCGGCAGCGCAGCCGGGAGCCTGCTGGGGCCGGGTCGCTCCACTTACTACCACCCGGTGAGTGCAGGGCGCCCGACCCCTGCTGCAGTCCTCAGGGGAAGGGGTGGAGTGGGGGCGGGGCTGGGGTGGAGCAGGGGTGGGAAGAGGCGGGGCGGGGTGAAGCGGGGGCTTTGGGGAAGGGGTGGAGCAGGGGGAGGGAAGAGGTGAAGCAGGGGCTGGAGCAGCACGTAGAGGACCAGGAAATGTGGTGCCCCAAATGTCCTGGTCCCCTACGCAGCTGCATACTTTGCGTATGGCTAAGGACGGCCCTGCAACCACCACCATCACCTCCCAGACTGCCCTGAACTGGTCAACTGATCATGGCTGGCTCATCTACATGAACTATTCATTTGACGCCCCTCTCCCAAAAACCACAGTTTAGAATAAACACAGCTTAAGAACAACCAGTCAGTTGAATAGCAAGACCTACCCAGCTTGTGTACCGTACAAAGCACCAGTCCCACAATCTGGCTCGAATGAGCTAATAAAATACTGTAGAAAAGCCTAGCAGGCCAGTCCATAAAGTAAGGGCTGAGGAATCATCAGAAGCAGATGTGGTTTTCTCTATTGCATAACTGGCAAGGGTTTGTTAACCCACAAGGGGAGGCTGAAGTTTGCAGCACTGGAGGATCTGGGTGTGCAAGATGCACTGGGCCAAACATTGCAGCCCAAATCATGCCCACAAAATCTGCACGTACAGGTGAACACAGGTCACTGCATGTGCAGGATGGGTTATTGTGTGAGCAAAGGCGTGTTGCAATGGTTGGGCTGTGAGAAAAGCATGACCCTTGTGTACTAGGGTCTGTTCCTGTGTTATAATTAGTAGGAATCTCAGGTGACATTGGCCAGTGCCAGGTGGCACCTTCTGGAGTCTTAAGGTTTCAGAAACATGGTTTTGTTGGGGCTGTAATGCCCCTGTTATTCTCTTCCTTTGTCATTTTCTCTTCTGCCACTGCTACACAATAGAGCCCTGTACTTAGACATAAAAGAGAATACAAGCAAGAAAGCATCCTCCCCGGCTAGGATCAATAGTGATGTTATCCCTTAACAAAACAAGTTGCAGACATTTCAATGCAGCCCCTGGACCATGTATTTAAAGTCCATTGAACTACCAAGCAAGTTAAAGCACAGTTCTGCTCTCTAAAGGGACCCCCTTCTTCCAAAGTAGACCTTTCCCATATATGTATCCAGACTGAGAGGCTGCTGACTTTAGTGGCTAAAAGAACATTTTACTATATCGGTTAGCCCTGCAAATCCAAACCGGCTGAGAGGCAGTGACATGGGTTTTATGACTTCTTATTCATCATCAAAAGAATTGTTTACTAAATTCCAATTGTGGGCCAATCAGCTACACCTGTGCAAACCCATGGAGTATAATGTGAAGGCTAAGGATGCATAGGTGGGACTGAGGGCAGAATTTGGCTTCCAGAACCTTTATTGACTCAACCCAGAATGACCCAATTCCTGGTTGACCTGCAGCCACTTTGTGCCAGCTACACCATTGCAAAGTGGCCCAGCCACAGCACTGTCGGTTCTGTACCACCTTGCACAAGACCACCTCATGCAGGGGGGATGTTGGAGGCAGGAAAGGGGTATTCTGAGTGTAAGGAGGAGCATGGCAGGAGCCTTGGGCAGCCAGGCACAGGTTAAAACAGCCCTTGGGTCTGTTCTCACCAGAGGCCAAACTGGTCACCAGCAGCCCCGAGATCTGGGAAGCCCAAACTGGCCCCTTCCTCATGCCAGTCTTTGAGCTGGGCCCTGCCCTGGATCAGCGATGAATTCCTCAGATGTCAGGGTAAGTTTGCACAGCCTGCACATAGCAAAAAAAAAATCATCATATATTTGTCAACTGAACACAGCCAGGCCGGAGCCGCCTAGAACAAAGGCATTCCACACGGCCATTCTGAGGGTTAGGGCTCAGAGTGGAACCGCACTGTAGGTCCCCAAGCACAAGGGGACCTTGCTGTGAGGAAGTGATGTTATACCCACTCAGAAGTCCAATTCCTGGCAGGACTGGAGAGGAACTTCCCAGACTGAGCCATGAGCTTCTTCAGGAACGAGTTATGCTCCCCACCAAAGGAATGAAAAGCCACAGTGACCTTGATGTTCCCCCAACCCCGACCTTCTAAATTTCTTCCCCTGTTGTGCTACCTTTGATAGCACAGCTCAGCAGGTAACAGACACAGCAAGTACAGTCAAATGGGGAGCTCTAGGAAGATGTTTTAATAAAAGACCTTACCAGAACAAAAACAAAAAAGTTGCCACATAGCACTCAAAATTGCATGTCAAGATGTAAGCCTTCTATTCCACCCATAGCTTGACTATCCCCCATTCAGCGCACCAGGGAAAAAGTAGCTACAGAGACATGATTTCACTGCTCTTCCTGGCTCATGCTCCTGTTCATGGCTGAGGAATGATCACTGATCATTTATTTTACTGGTAACTAAATAATTTACATACCACCTCCTCATTGCACAGGTCCATCACCACCAGCACCATCCACCTGCCCAACTCACCGCAGTTGATGCATGTGTAAGCCCTGTTGCTTGAAGCTCTAGAGGGTAAGGAGCTATCTGCTCCCATCTGCTGGTTAATAGGGGGAAGAACAACCACAGAGCTGCTTCATCTGCATAAGTGATTTACCCAGAACTCCAGATGGACAGACAGTCTGGAGAGGAAGAGCTCTCTGTCACATCTACTCCTGAACTGGGGGAAGTTCAGTGAAAGAGAATGCTTCATGTACACAAGTTGTCAACCCAGATTTCCTCTAGTGATGCTGTGGGAGCCACCATAACTGTACAGGAGCTCAGAATTTGGTAGTGGAACTGAACTGCTAGAGAAGAAAAGGGCTTTTCCTTTGCAGGGAAGGGAGTGTTTTTGGTGATAGAGACTGTGATGGGTTGGGTCACAGAGACCCCCCTTTGGAACTGCCACTTGATGTGGTGAGACTATTTCTGAGCCTGTTTTCCCCAGCACCTTGGGACTTCAGTACCCTGTCTTGTTGAGCCAGACATGCTAGCCTGCTGCAAACACAGACCCAGGGGTCTGAACCACATCCCCCAAAAGCTGCAGGCTTAACTGAAAACAGCTTAAGAAGTGCTCCTGTCTTCAGCACCCAGATACCCAGCTCCCAATGGGGTCCAAAGCCCAAATAAATCCCTTTTATTCTGTATAAAGCTTATACAGGGTAAACTCATAAATTGTTCACCCTCTATAACACTGATAGAGAGATATGCACAGCTGTTTGCTCCCTCAGGTATTAATACTTGCTCTGGGTTAAATAATAAGCAAAAAGTGATTTTATTATATATAAAAAGTAGGATTTAAGTGGCTCCAAGTAATAACAGACAGAACAAAGTAAATTACCAAGCAAAATAAAACAAAAACACGCAAGTCTAAGCCTAATAGAGTAGGAAACTAAATGGTAAATCTTCCAATAAGCTTCTTTCACAGACTAGACTCCTTTCTAGTCTGGGCCCAATCCTTTCCCCTGGTACAGTCCTTGTTCCAGCTCAGGTGGTAGCTAGCAGGGCCGGCTCTGGCTTTCTGGCCGCCCCAAGCGGTTTAGTGGACAGGAACCAAGTTAAGGAATGAGTGCTGAAATTATTGTAATAGTTTTCCTTGTTTTGTACACAGCCTCAGTGCTTGTGAGTAGGGAAGTTGCCCGTTAAGGGTGCCCCAGGAAGGTATTTAGTGATCCCAGTAATGCTGTGTGGGAACTCAAGCCAGTGGTGTTTGTAAGTTTTAAGAGGGACTCTCTAGCGATTTAAACCCGACCCTTGTTGCTGCCAACAACATCTGGCAGAAGGTTTACAGATGGATAATACAGCTGCATCAAAAGATCTGACTAGGTCCCTCCTAGCCTAGAATCC
>NW_020664587.1:3836847-3872056 GCF_002925995.2 Terrapene triunguis | reverse complement strand
ATCTTCCGAAAAGCAAGGGAAAGAAAAGGAAGGGCAGGATGCCAAGGAAATAAATAAATAAATACAAATAGAGCACCAGATCCTCAGCGGGTGTAAATCAGCATAACACCATTGAAGTAAATGATTACAAGGGCCGAGGGTCGGGTCCTTCTAATCTGCAGTGTTGGCTGACATTCCCATGAGGCTATTACCAAGTGGCTAAGCTATTCATTGGCCACCTCAGAAGGTTCAGGGGGTTGGTTATGAAAACAGCTGAAAGCGCAGCTGCTCCTCCAAAGTTACCCTAACCTGTTTGCTGTGGAGGTGGGCTAGGACTCCCATGAACAGATGCCTTCCAGTGAGATTTTTCCAGGGCTTATTTTCCATTTCGTACCAGGGGTCAGCTCTGGGATATGAGAACAGCTTTCCCTCATGTTCTCTGATTGCAGGAAGTGTAGGGATCTAGGGAGATTTATTTAAAAACTAACAATGAAAGCCAAGAATTAAACCAATTAAAAAAAAATTAGGATTAAAAAACTCTCAAAGATGGGTTCAGCTCAGCGCCAAGAATGAAATCAGAGGGCAGGCCAGTTTTAATGAGGTCTCAGATAGGTCATGTTTCTTAACTCCCAATACCTATCCCTTGTATTTTCCAAGACTAAATGGGGGAGGGGAAAGTGTCTGGAATGTTAATGATGATGCTTGCTATGATCTAATGAAGGTGAGGTGAGTATTAGTAGCTTGTCTCAATGTTCCCTATCAGGAGACACTCATCCTGTGAGTGGCATCTGAGGCTATAAATTACAAGAGGTAGAAGCTCCAAAGAATAAAATCCGCTGGCTGTTTCCCCTCTTCATTATCTCTCTCCAAGGGTGCTCAGTCACTAGACTGGCTAGACCAGGGGTAGGCAACCTATGGCACGTGTGCCGAAGGCGGCACGTGAGCTGATTTTCAGTGGCACTCACACTGCCCGGGTCCTGGCCACTGGTCCGGGGGGCTCTGCATTTTAATTTAATTTTAAATTAAGTTTCTTAAACATTTTAAAAACCTTATTTACTTTACATACAACAATAGTTTAGTTCTATATTATAGATTTATAGAAAGAGATCTTCTAAAAACCTTAAAATGTATGACCGGCACGCGAAACCTTACATTAGAGTGAATAAATGAAGACTCGGCACCGCACTTCTGAAAGGCTGCCGACCCCTGGGCTAGACTGTTATTTGATCTGCAGGTCATTTTTGTAGGCGGTTGCTTCCCTTCTACCATTTAAAAATTGGTAGTCAAAACAAGAGTGGGAACTGGAGAGGAATAAATATTTATGGGTCATGTGAAAGGCCTACCTGGGAAAATCTATGTAACCGTGTTTAATGGAGCAGAGACAAAAACATAAAACTAGAAGGGACCTCCTGAGTTATCACAGGCAACCCCATTGTATCATCTTGTACATAAACGTATAAAACCCCATCTTAAAATCAGCCCCCCATGACAGATCTGTGCATTGCCCAAGTGGTCCACAAACATTTTACCTCTAATATGTTCTACGTTGTGCGAATGCGTTTTGTGCATGTAAAGCCTCCTTGCCTCGGGCTGCACAGAGGACGCTGCACAAAAGGATGTTAGGAGCTGAGCATCGCCGCCAACATTTCATAGGAAGCACTTGGCACTCTGCAGACCTGGTCTCAAGCATGTGTGCAGGTTTGTGCATGTCACTAGTCACACATGCGTGAGTGGAAGCTGGGACCGAGCCCATGGAAATCAGTGCCAAAATCTTCATGTATCTCATCCAAAAACCCTTTTCACTGCATTCTGCAATGTTAAGAGCCACATGTACAGAAAGCAATTATCTGCAGCTGGGATTTTCAAAGGAGCCTAAGCATCCAAATCCCACTGCACTTTGATGGAAGTTGGGTGGCTCTTACTTAAGATATTTTCAAAATCCCTGTCTGCATCGTTTAAATAGGTAGGCTCATTACTCAATGAGGAGGGAAAGATAGAATCAGAAAACGCAGCTATGACCGAAGAGTTAAATGCCTTTTTTATTTCAAAAAGGTTAGCAGTGACCAAACAACTAACATAGTGAACATGAGTGTAAATGGGGTAGGATCTGAGCTAAAATAGGGAAAGAGCTATTAAGAATTACTCAGACAAGTTAGATCTCTTCAAGTCAGCAGGGCCTGTCGATATACATCCTTGCATACTTAAGGAACTGGCTGAAGAGATTTCTGAGCCATTAGCAATTATCTTTGAGAACTTGTGGAGGATGGGAAAGATCCCAGAAGGCTGGAAAAGGGCAAATATAGTATCTATCTATAAAAAGGGGAATAAGGACAACCCAGGGAATTATGTAGCTTAACTTCGGCATCTGGAAAAATAATGGAGCAAACAATCAAACAATCAATTTGGAAGCATCTAGAGGGTAATAAGGTGAGAAGTAACAGTCAGCATGGATTTGTCAAGAACAAATCATGTCAAACCAACCTAATTTTCTTCTCTGACAGTGTAACAAGTCTTGCGGATAGAGGGATGCAGTAGACGTGACATATCTCAACTTTAGTCTGGCTTTGAATACTGTCTCACATGACCTTGTCATAAGCAAACTAGGGCAATATAGCCTTGATGAGCCTATGCTAAGGTCGGTGCACAACTGGTTGAAAAACTGTACTCAGAGAGTCATTATCAATGTCTCCCATTCAAGCTGGAAGGGCATATCAACTGGGGGTCTTCAGGGATCTGTCCTGGGTCTGGTTCTATTCAATATCTTTATAAATGATTTGGATAATGGCATAGAGAGTGCACATATAAAGTTTGTGGGCAATACCAAGTGCTCTGGAGGACAGGATTAGAATTCAAAATGATCTTGACAAACTGGAGAAACAGTCTGAAATATATAGGATGAAATTCAATAAGGATACATGCAAAGTACTCCACTTAGGAAGGAACAATCAGTTGCATACATATAAAATAGGAAATGACTGCCTAGAAAGGAGTACTGCAGAAAGGGATCTAGGTGTCATAGTGGATCACAAGTTAAATATAAGTGAACAGTGTAACACTGTTGCAAAAAAAGCAAACATCATTCTTGAATGTATAAACAGGAATGTTGTAAGCAAGACCCGAGAAGTAATTCTTCCCCTCTATTCAGTAATGATTAGGCTTCAGCTGGAGTATTGTGTCCAGTTCTGGGCATCACACTTCAGGATAGATATGGACAAAATGAAGAACGTCCAGAGAAGAGCAACAAAAATGATTAAAGGTCTAGAAAACATGACCCATGAGGGAAGATTGAAAAAACTGGGTTTGTTTAGTCTGGAGAAGAGAAGACTGGAGAAGAGGGACAAGACAACAGTATTCAAGTTTGTAAAAGGTTGTTATAAAGAGAAGGATGATAAATTGTTCTTCTAATCCATTAAGGATAGGACAAGAAGCAATGGTCTTAAATTGCAGCAAGGGCATTTTAAGTTGTACATTAGGAAAAACTTCTTAACTGTCAGGGTAGTTAAGCACTGGAATAAATTCTGTGAAGTTGTTTAGAACAAGTTAGACAAACATCTGTCAGGGATGGTCTAGACAATACTTAGTCCTGCCTCAGTGCAAGGGACTGGACTAGGTGGCCTATTGAGGTCCTTTCCACTCCTACATTTCTTTGATTCTATGTTGGGGGAACTGAATAGCTAAGAGGAATGGTATTGGAATATAAAGCTTTAGGTTATGGATTTGAATCTGATCCCATGGTGGCAGTGACCAGAAATTAATACTTGTGTGAAACGGGTTGGTTGCTCTTCTCTAGTTCCCAGCCTATGTCAACATCGACATGAATTTGCCCCATGTTCATAGATTCCAAGGCCAGAAGGGACCTTGTTTATCTAGTCTCATCTCCTGTGTAGCACAGGCCATAGGACTTCCCTGAATGAATTCCTGGTTGAACTAGAGCAGATCTTTTAGAAAAACATCCAATCTTGATTTTAAAATGGCCAGTGATGGAATTGTTGGCAGTGTCATCACAGGTGTCATAGACTGAAGGGTTCATGGAGGTAGAACTCTCATAGAGGGGGTCCCTGCAGGTGAAAAGTGGGTGAAAACTACAGAAATTTGCAAAATTACTGAGAAGTCTGTGCAAAGTGGAAAGAAATTGCAAACTGATGGAACTTCACATTGCAAACATTTTTAGGAAACTCACAAAATTTTGCTAAGTGTTAATTTTCACCCTCAAATCTTCAGGCAGCAGACGGCAGAGGATTAGTATGCACAGTGCTACTATAGAGATGGGAAACCCTGCTCCGGGACCCTCACCATAGATAATCTGCAGTGCAGAGCTCGATGTGAGCCCCTCCCAGGGACAGTGCAAGGAAGTTTCGCGTCTTAGGCGAAACTTCCACCTTGTGCCCCGCCACCCCAGCCCTGCGGCAGCTCCTCGCCCCCCCCCCCCCCCGCGGCACCCCCCCCCCCGCCCCCCCCCCCCCCGCCCCCGGGAGCCATGCAGCAGCCCCCCCCCCCCGCCCTGAGGCCAAAATAAATCTGCTGAGGCTCAAAATAAATCATCTGTTCTATGATTCTATGATTTAGCATAAACAAGAGAAGGTTAAGGGCTGACTTGATCACAGCCTATAAGTATCTACACGGGGAACAAATATTTAATAATGGGCTCATCAATCTAGCAGACACAGGTATAACACAATCGAAGGGATGGAAGCTGAAGCTACACAAATTCAGACTGGAAATATGACATACATTTTTAACAGTAAAAGAAATTAACCACTGGAGCAATTTACCAATGGTCATGGTGCAGTTTCCATCACTGACAATTATTAAATCAAGATGGGATGTTTTTCAAAAGCTCTGCTCTAGGAATTATTTTGGGGGAGTTCTGTGGCCTGTGCTATACAAGAGGTCAGACTAGATGATCACAGTCATCCCTTCTGGCCTTGGAATCAAGGAATCCATGTTTAACCATAGAAGGGCAGGGAATATAAAACAGTGACACCAGCAAGGGGGTTCTAATTGCCCCTGAAAAGAAAAGGGAAAAAATGAATAATAAAATGTAGAATGTAGGCCTTCTTTCAGGTAGTCCTGTGCAGAAAATTAAAACTGATATGATTCCTGATGTTTCTAATGGTGTCATATAAACCATCTCAGAAAGATAGAGCATCAGCTTTGTACCTCCCCTAACTAGATGTCTGAGAGCACCAACTAACACTCAGAAGATATGCATTTCACTGCCACCAGTGACAATTGCAGATGGATGTTTCCGCTGTTTGCCAAGCTGTTGAGAAAAGCACTGACACAAATCAGAAAGAAATCCATTCAAACTGGCTGCTTTGACTCAAGGATTTAAGAATAAAGGCTCAAGTAAGCATCAATAAACAACTCATGCATGATGCCTGGCTGTGGTCAGGCCTGCTGGACTCTATTCTAGCAACAAGGTTACTAAGATCCAAAGAGGATTATATCCGTCAAATGGAGATGCCACAAAGCTGCTGCTGACTTAACATGCTTTGTCCTCCAGGGCTACAATTCCACATGTGTCCTTGACAAGTAATAGAATCCTCTGTTATATAAACCACAAATACACTCCAATGGGATGCATTATCTTTTATGTAGGACCACCCAGCGAAAGCATTTGGTTCCAAAATGTTTGGCTTACGCATCAAAAACTCATACGCTTTCCCCAGGCATTTAAACATGGGCTCTCCCTTCCTGCCTTTGACGCCATGGCCTTTCCCGACAGAATCTATGAGCAAGCAGCAGTATCCAGAAACAGAGTCCATGTAACTGCTAGGACTGAGTGAGGAGAGAGAGGGGAATGAGAAAATAGCCAGCCATCCTTGAGTCAGGTTCACCCCATATATATTTTAACCTCTTCCTCTTGCTTCTGCCAACCCAGAAACCTTCCAACAGTCCTGTCCCTGCTTACACCATCTGTTCTGCAAAGTGAGCAGCATCCTCCATAGACTCTATGCTGTGACACTTCACGTGCCTCTCCGCTCACAGCCATCATCATCAGCTCCTTAGCCGGAGGCCCCTCACCACCCTGGAAAATGCAGCCTTCATATCTCTTCTCAAGAAAACCACACTTTACCCCAGCACCCTCAATAGTTACTGCTCTGTATCCAGCTTCCCCTTTCTCAGCAAAGGAGTCGTGGTCTTTCCCTTCTACAGCCCCTCCCCCCACTGTCCGCAGTAGCCCTGGTCTATTTCAGCTGAGTTGATTTCTGCAGGGAAGTGATTTTAGTGCTCTGCTTCGATCAGAAACTTACTATAAAGCCCTTTATACAGACTCAGGTTTTCTCACAGCTTCTCATCACTTGAAGGAAATGTACAAGCAAAACATTTTATTAAGAGAACCTGCCAACCGTGCGTCACTGTATGATCATTTATCCTTCATATGTGGGGAGAGGGGGTCACAACCCAGGTTTGGGAGTAGATTCCCTAACAAATCTGCTGCAGTGTAGTAATTGGGTAGCTTTGCTGGGGTCTAGTGGGGTAAACAGCTGGTCTGGGAGGAATTAATAGGTCCCCCATTAGCCTTTTGATTGTTTCATGTAATGCGAAGTCAGGGGAGTCAAGCTCGTTCCATTACACTGCTCTCAACGACATGAATGCCACACAACCATACAGCTATACAGCTACACTCTGTTGAACAGCACAGCTGGAGGGAATGGAAGGGGTTAACATAACAACGTGCAGTGAGTTACAGTGTTGCCAACCCTAAGTGTTCAAAAATCCTGAGTCAGGCCTCAAAAATCATGAGATTAAAAAACAAATAAATCTGGGATCTTTTTATTATTTTTCTGGTCTCAGAGCCTTTAGCTCACACTTGGCGCACATTTTCAGGCACTTCTCCACAACCAGGAGGGCTAAAAATTTACCCCTTTTTAAAAATGGAAGCTGAGATTCTCCCCTAATTACTTGTCCCTGGGAGCTGGGGCTTTAAATAAAATACCAGATGTAACCAGTGGTCTGAATGAGCGCTCTTCTGTCATCTATTGATGAAGTGGAGGAACAAATCTCGGGAGCAGACTATATTTGCATAAACACACCTACTTTACTCAACATACCTGCTTTGTCAAATTGATCAATTTTGGTTGTTTTAGGTCAAAAGTCACCTAAGTATTGGATGCAGGGTAATTAATTGTTGTTACATTTTTGTATGACTAAAGTGAAGATGAACTGTACGTAATATACCCTAATGGAGGGGGTCACCCTAAATGTAATATCACTCTCTAAGGGTGTGGGTAGTGAAGTAAAAGCAAGTGATGTAGGAGTTATTTTTTCTACTTGGTAGTAAGGATTATAGGTGCTCTTTCAGTCTTGCTCTCCAGCATTTAAAGATAGAGGTGGTTAGGTTGTGGTAGAAATCCTTTTCAGTGATCACCAAAGCTAAAATCATGGATAAGATGGTCTGGCGGACTGAACCTTAGACTTGCTGTGGGGTCAATGTTCTGGTGAAAGACAATGCAGAGAAGAAGTAGCAAGTCTGCTACCTAGTGAAATCAGTAAGGAGTAGAGGATAGAGCCTCAGAACATGGTACTGCAGCTAAAGGCATATCTCAAACTCATGTCTACAAGTTTCTTAGGAGCTAGAAAGCTCCAACCAGCCACCCACTAACAATTGCAAAGGCAGAAGCTAGCCCTGTAACCCGATTTGCAGAACGTTGGGGTCCTGGCTGGCCCACAGCTTCTATATAAACCCAGCACCTGGCTCTGGACAGTATGTCTTGTGCTCCTGCTTCTCTGAGCTGGCCTGACTGGATATCAATCTGTTTGTCTCTGGGTAACCTGACTCTGCCTGCCTCCTGACTTTCAACTCTCGCTTTGCCCTTTGGCCTGTCTTGAACTCTGACGTCCCAACATCAGACCTGGCCTGACTCCTGCTTTGACCACCAGGTCAGACCACCCACATCCCATCAAAGATGCCCTCTACCCCCAGCAAATCCCAGAGCTATGATTACTAATAGCTGGATTAGGTGGTAATGGTGCTGTACGACCAGACTGGACCAAGGATATGACAGAGGTGGCAGCAGCAGCAGAGTCACTGCACCCCCTCCCCCTCGTGGGAGGCTGGAGGTGAACCCACCCCTGGACTCTGGGATTTTGCTGACCTGGACAACAAACTATGAATGGGGTGTTACAGTTCAGTGCACCTGCGCCTGTATTCCCCCTCTGTGGCACCCAAGCACCCACTCTCAGGCTTCTGGCTTCCCAGCCATCACCTTCTTGGTGGTGGTCTCTGCTCCTCCTGGCCAGGGTATTTCCAGCCTGCACATCTCCCTGCCTACACTGTGCATTCCCCAGCACAGTCAGACTGCCTAAGCAGAGCTGCTTTGCTTTTCTCCTCAGAGGTTGTAATCAGTGTAATTGCCACAGTTAAATTACCACACAGCTTTTTCTAAGCAAGCACATTGATTCTTACAGTGAAAGCATCACAGAGAAAACATTAAATAACAATACAAGTACCTACGGACAGGCCCAACTCTAACAAGGGCTCTGGCCAGTAAACAGTCCCCAAGTGGTTTTTCTGTGGTCACAAGTTCATGTCTCCTTGACAAGTTACATAAAACCCCACAGTAACACGTAAACATTTGCATTTTTACTACAATGAGCTCCTGAGACACTTAAACTAAGTTCAATAAGGTTTAACTTAAGTAAGTGAGGTTTGTCCAGGATACAGTGGGTGTTTACATATCGTCTGCGAACTTTTGAGTCCTTGTTGCAGTGTTGTCTCAAAATTAATGCTGTATTCCCTCTCCTCTTAATACAAGGCCTGGTCTACACTTGGGGGGGTGGGGGTCGACCTAAGATACGCAACTTCAGCTACGCGAATAGCGTAGCTGAAGTCGGCGTATCTTAGGTCGATTTACCTGGCTGTAAGGACGGTGGCGAGTCGACTGCTGCCGCTCCCCTGTCAACTCCGCTTCTGCCTCTCACCACGGTGGAGTTCCGGAGTCGACGGCAGAGCGATTGGGGATCGATTTAATCATGTCTACACTAGCCGCGATAAATCGATCCCCGATAGATCGATCACTACCCACCGATCCAGCAGGTAGTGTAGACGTACCCCAAGACTTAGTGCTTGCAAGTAGTGAAGTATTGCCTCTTAGAGCTGCCCAGTTGGGGTGCTTAGTTTTCCCAGATTTCTGGGTGGGGGCTTGAGCTGGTATTGTTTTGTCATTTTGAGAGGAAGCTCCACCGCTTGGCGGAAGGGTTACACAAATAGTGTGTAATCCATGATTAAATTATGAGAATGGCAACACTGGAATTAATCTGCAGAGCAACAGTGAAACTAGCCTGTACTCAGGTAACATTGTGAAGAGTGCGTTGTAAATGGATCAATAATAGAGCTGGTCTAAACCCTACCCTCAGTGGAAAATTTTGACAAAAACTACAACTACTACTAATTTTCTCAATGAAAAAAAATCAAAACCTGAAAATTTTTGTCTGAAAAATCTTTTGATTAGGAAATGCTGCTGTAGTGCCTCATGGTAATTGTTGTTCAGGTGCCTCCATTCTCCTTGATGGGTTGGGTTCCATGTTCACTATGTCTCCCATGATGCAACGCAGGTCTCTCCTCTTGCTAAGCCACCATGGTGTATCATGAGAATCCCTAACTGCAGTGAATCATGGGAGATGTAGTTTTTCTTTATAAAAAGTCAATCTTTTCAACAGAAAATAGACACTCTTGTGCAAAAAATTCCATTTTCTCTAAAAATCCAATTTTCAGATGAAAAACAGTTTCAGTGGAAGTTTGACTAGCCCTGACAGAGCCATCTCAGAAGAAACCTGCTGTCCCGAGTCCTGCCTGAGCCTGATGATAGTCGTTTGTGGCAGTCTCCCTCCCTCCCCTTCAGAAGATGAGGGGGACAATACATTCCATTTAGGAGGGAATCTTTATCCCAACGTCCTTTACAAGCTTTACATACATGGAATCACTTCACCACCACTGACATGCAGCCACCTCTGAGATGGAAAAGGGCAGCTGCTTAACAGAATCCACCAAAACTAAGAAAATCAAATCCAACTGCAGAGGGAATTTTAGGCAGCCATTATGTATTTAATAATAAGAGCATATTCTTATATAGTGCTTTTCCATCAGCAGATCACAAAACTTTACAGATGGAGCAGAGTATCCTTATTTTACAGATAGGGAAACTACAGTACAGAGAAATGAAGTGATTTGCCCAATGCCAGCTAGAGCCAGGAACAGAACCGTGGTGGACGGAGTCACAAGCCACTGTTTTACATTCTAAGCCACACTGACTCCCTAAGCAAACTGTTTGGCCTCAACACACCTATTGTGCAAAGAAATGACATGGGATCTTAGCACAAGCATTCAGGCCTTTGGTTTTACACCTCATCCAAACCCCCAGGTGCAGCATGTCTCCTAGCATCGTACTGGCGTATTGGGTTGGGTACCAAAACAAGGGGAAAAGCCTCTTCTACTGACCCACCATTTCTTGCAACATCTAGCTGAAATGTAAGCAAATTAAAAAGCGTCTGCCCCCGTGGCCACACCATAAATCAGCCGCAAGGTTTATTTCCTAATGTAGGGTTTTTACAGCCTTTACAGTAAGTAATAAAAATTCACAAGGATTTTCTTGTCATTAAACACAGAGGCCTGCTTTTGTCCAAACACAGAGGGCTCCACTCCATTCTCCTGAAAGAGTAGAATTGGATTAATTATTATTTATGTTTCTGTTAAAGCATTACTCAGAAGGTAGCTGCATTAATCACACAGTTGGCTCCCTCAGAGGCTGCCCTGGTATTCCTTGTGTTTCTCCTCCTGCTTTAGCTGAATTCTTTTTGACATCAGCCAACGAACATTAACATTCACATTGATCAGGGATTGTCCGGCGCTGGCTGAGCGGCTGCTTTTGGCCCCACTTTAGACTGCAGCTATTTGGAAAGCCTGCTTAAGTGGAGCGGGTGTGGTCGTCTTCTTCCTGTCCTGTGAAGTTTCAAAGGGCCCAAGCCATAGATTCAGACTCTGAACCTGCTTTCAACCCTTCCATGATCAGATGGCATCTGTACCCTAGCTGCTGAAAATGGCGTAAAGGCTGCGGCTTTGCGCTGTAGGGGAAGGGATGTTTAGGGCTAGATCCACAAAGGGAACCTAGCCTCACCTAACTTGCAACACTTCACTTTGTCCCTGATGGAATCCACAGGCCTGAGTCAGGCATCTAATTCAATGAATACAATGAATGGGGAGAAACAGGCACCATAGAATGGGATCCACAGAAGCCAGCATGGAGCAGGGAGCCACCTAAGCCAGCCAATAGGAAATGCTGAGGAGAGGAAGGTGGCCTAAGCCCT
This sequence comes from Terrapene triunguis, assembly GCF_002925995.2. Taxonomy (NCBI): domain Eukaryota; kingdom Metazoa; phylum Chordata; order Testudines; family Emydidae; genus Terrapene; species Terrapene triunguis. The sequence goes on along the minus strand of NW_020664587.1, from coordinate 3,860,767 downwards.
CAAAGGGAGTTTGGCACCTAATTCCAGGCTGGGGGGGAGACACTTCTCTCTGCTGGGGAGTCACAGCCGTGAACCCTCTCCTGGAGTAAGGCACCTGAGCCCTTTCTCTAAAAAAAACCCAAGGAGTTGGTGCACCCTCCCACTCCCGTTCCACAAAAATAACCTTTAGGCCAGTATCTAAGCACTCTCCCCGATACAGAAGAGCTGGGTTCAAATCCCCATGTTGCCTGGTGTGGAGCAGGGAGTTGAAAGCAAGTCTCCCATCTCTCAGGTGAGTGCCCGAACCCCTGGGCTATGCAATATTCTGGGATTGGTGTCTATCCTGTACCTTGTTCCAAAGTCCCCTGGTTAGGGCACTCGCCTCACCGATGGGAGAGGTGGGTTCAAATCCCACATTACGCAGAGTGGGAATTGAACCAGTGGTCTCCTACATCCTGGGTGAGTTCCAGGCCTAAAAGTTATTTAGGGGGTGTAGTAGGAAGAGAGCCTGAGACATAAGCCCTTGTATTAAAGGCCTGGTATGAGGCAGAACCTGCTCATAGAATTTAGCAAGATCAGGGCTAATATTGCAAAACTACACATTCTTAAGAAGTGCTAAGCATAGAGTGAGTACTCACGCAAACACATCCCGATATCAAGTGGCACCAGAACATCCTGATATCAAGGATGGTACAAAAACATTCCCCAAGGATAACAGGAACGCACTGTCTCCTCCTGAAAAATAAGATCAGGATGACGGTATGTAATAAAAATGTTTTAATCGAACCCAACATGTACAAGGCGATGGGTGATAACTAGTCACGTCAGGGGGCAGTAACTAACTATGTCAGAGGGGCAGTACATAACTTGTTTGTATCAGGGTATAAAAATGTATCTCAGAGGAAGTATCTTTGTGCAGCCAAGGGGGAAATGGAAACTCCCACCATTCACTGAGCTGTGTCCATTGTCATGGGCATACATGTCTTCGTATCCTCGTAGAGTCTGCCAGGTGCTATTACCGTGCTTTGTTGACAATAAACCTGGCCTGGTGCCTTCGGCCCTTAACAAATCTTGTGGTCATTGGACGGTTCACACGAGATCTGCTGTGCCAGCTGTCTGCACAGAGCTGGGGCAGCACACAGGGAGAACACACACGCAGCCAAACGTCTAAGCACAGGGGGAAGGGGCAGTTCCTAGGTTTTCTGTAGTGTTGAATGTTAGATGGCCCCTGAGAACACCTATTGGATTGGGTCCTGCAGGTGAGATAGGCAGGGGGAATGTCTAGGTTGAGGATTCTGCTGGGGTTAAGGCATGTATCAGGACCTTAAAACGTTGGGTGCATGTCCAATGACAGAATTTTAGGTGCCTAAGGGACTTTACGAGTGGAAATTAGGTGCATGGGACTTTAGGCACCTACAGAGTTAGACAGCAGCTGAAAAAGAGTTGAGGTGCCTAAAGTGGCAGGTAGGTGTCTAAATCCCTTTGTGTATCTAGTTGTATGTCACCCCCTGCTATTTATAAATTCCTTCTGCTTGCCACCTCTTAGTTAGATGTAGGAAACATCAACCATAGTGGTTCTGATAGCCCTGCAGCACTTAATTATGGCCTTGTTCAGATAAACTTCTCTTCCTGTTTTGCATTCTTAATACCACTTACCCTTAGGCTAGGTCTACACTGGGGGGTGGGGGAGGGTTGACCTAAGATACACAACTTCAGCTACGCAAATAGCGCAGCTGAAGTTGGCGTATCCTAGGTCGATTTACCTGGCTGTGAGGACGGCGGCGAGTCGACCGCTGCCGCTCCCCCGTCGACTCTGCTTCCGCCTCTCATGAGCTGGAGTTCCGGAGTCGACGACAGAGCGATCAGGGATCGATTTTATCGCGTCTACACTAGACGCGATAAATCAATCCCCGATAGATCGATCACTACCCGCCGATCTGGCAGGTAGTGTAGACGTACCCTTAGATTCACCCTTTCACCTCTGCAAAACTCATGGCTTGGCCCCAATTTACTCCCATCTTCCAACTTCTTAATGCTCCACAAATGGTCATGCATGTATTCCTCACGGCTTTTTTAACCATCCTGGACAAGTGAACCATTTGGCTTAATGTAAGATACAGGAATAAGGAAAGTCTTTTGAACCTCAGCACTGGGTATTACTTTGGTTTAATAAATAGATAAAGGGGAATTCTTCTAACAATAAACCAAACTCTTATTGTGATCCCACTAAAGTCAATTTGCTCCATTGAGTTAAAGAGCTGTGGCTTTGGGCAAAGTCACTTCACCTTTGCGTGCTTCAATTTCTCCAGCTCTGGAATGGATATAATGATACGTCCTTATCTTACGGGGATGTAAGTCTTACTCATTCTGTCTTTAATGAATTCTACGATCCTGGACATAAGGCTGCTCTAAAAGAGCCAGTAGTTCCCAATAACGTTGCTATACCACATGGACGCCAGAGACAGGGGTCCAAAGGGCCATTGCACCCCCACTTTGGTGAATCTTAATGCAGCAGGGGTGCAAGAAAGGGGGAGGACAGGGCCTCCGCCCCTCCCACTCATGGCCCCTGACCACAGCCTCTTTCCTATTGGGATGACAGAGGGGAAGACAGGCCAAACTTGAGTGAGTGGCGTTGTGAGCTGGCACATGGCATCATTCCACCACTCAGACATAGGCCATTTTGGTTGTTTGGCCCTCACCTCTTTTGCAGTCCTTCTGGCAACACTGTTATAACAATGAGGCAGTTGTGCGGCAGTTTGTGCACCTCCGTTGTGCCTTCCAAACCTATTACATCTCCAAGCAGCTCTCTCTGTCTCTGGAAGCATTAATTAAATGGCTTTTGGAGCTTTATTCAAAGTAGATAGATTAACAAGCCTGGTAACACCATAACTTGTGAACTGGACCAGTCTGCCACCCTGGGAATTAAAAACACAAATAAAGCGACCCAAGAATCAGCCCAGGCTTCACTCACATGCTGGGGGCTGAGCTCATGGTTCCATTTTCCCCTGGCAGCAGGACCCCTAACAAAGCAGGAAGCTGCAATCAGTTCCTGGCTTTCGAGGGTACAGGCATTCTGCACTGGTAAGGAGATCCACCAGCCTGAGTTCAGCTCGTACTTTATGAAGTGCTTTTAAATTCACCTTTAAGTTAGAGTTCCCTTTAAAGCCCAGAAAAACCAATCCATCTATCACAGGTATAGGGCAAGCCGCACTTTTGACTGCTTGGCCATCTCTCTCAGGTGCACCCCTCAGTTGATAAGCTTTGATTCCTTTACCTTTCTGATGGGTGAAGCCCCACAGTTCAACACCCCTTAGACTGGTTCTCTGGTTGCAGTCCACTTGTTTCCAACAGTGCTAACATGACAGACCCAATTATATTTGGCACCTGCAAGAAACTTTCCTCTGTCAGCCTGTGACCGGTTGCTGTTTAAAAGGACCCGAAACAGCTGCTACAAAACAGAGAATTATTTATTCATCCAAAGGTACATAGCAAGCAGAGAGAAGGGTTAAAACAACAATAGGCCTATATGATTTGGTCTTACCTAACCCTTATCCTTTTCTTGCGAGTTTTGGTAAGTTCTACTCAGCTCAGGTATCCTGACTTCTAGGAGAAAAACATTGCGTTGTTGCAGTTTCTCTCTCTCCCAGTGTGTCTCCCCACAACGCCTTCCCACAAGCAGGTGCTGGACACTCAACGTCTCTCCATCCTCTTGAGGCCAAGGTTTTTAACAGCTTAGTGTTCTTTTGTTTAGCACCCTGGATGGTAAAACAAGCCTCTTAACCTGACTGGAGTCAGTCAGGTAGGCATTTCCCAGTTAACAGCTTCCCAATGTTCTCTTCAAGACCCTTGGCATTTTCCCTGGTGGTTTCTTATCTCTGGTCACTGTGTAGTTTCCTGCTTGCTCATCCTAATAGCCTCCTTTGATTTAACTCTGTGTAGTCAGAATAATATCTAGCAGGTAAACTGAAGTACATATAGTATTCATACAAAATAATACAGCTATCTCCCCCATTCTCCACTTTGCTTTTGGATTCATGAGAAAAGGTTATCAGAAAAAAATCATTCACTTAAAAATATATATTCTTACTCATTAACATTCAACCAAGGCCACCCGGGGGAGGGGGGGGGCAAGTGGGGCAATTTGCCCCAGGCCCCAGGCCCCACAGGGGCCCCCACAAGAATATAGTATTCTATAGTATTGCAACTTTTTTTTATGGAAGGGGCCCCCAAAATTGCTTTGCCCCAGGCCCCCTGAATCCTCTGGGCGGCCCTGCATTCAACTGTCTAAACACAGCAGAGCCTATCAGATTGAGTCTATTGTATAACTAAAATCTTGTGCTGTCTGAGGTTTTAGCCTTTGCGTTTCTCCCCCTTCTATTTCAGTGCCACCTACTTTAGGGCTCTAACCAACCTCCAGAGAATTACTGCAGTTTGTATATACTGGCTTTACATGAAGGAGTGCAATGTTGCCCTCTAGTCACTGACCAGCAGAGAGGGTAAAGGACCGATTTCTAGTGATAGGTGAAGACATTCTCTTTTAGCTTAGGCGTGTGTGTGCAGACAGGGATTAGTCACAACGCGTTGTAGTGTTTATTGAGGAATGCAGGTGTCAGAGGAGGGTTCAGCAGCTAGGAGGGGAACTTAGCAGTTGTTGTGTAGCAGATAACAACACTACACAACCACATGTGTGGGCCGGTGTGGTGGGGATTAGCTAGACTAAGGTGTCCTTATGTCAACTGGAGTATGGCCGGACACCATGGTGATCACCATTTTTATTTATATTACAGTAGCACTGAGCAACTCCATTGTGTTAGGCACTGTATGTTCTTGTAGTGTGAGACTCAGGGTATGTCTACACTACGAAATTACTCCGATTTTACAGAAGTCGATTTTTGGGAACAGATTGTATAAAGTCGAGTGCACGCGTCCACACTAAGCACATTAATTCGGCGGTGTGCGTCCATAGAACCGTGGCAAGCATCGACTTTCGGAGTGGTGCACTGTGGTAGCTATCCCACAGTTCCCGCAGTCCCCACTGCCCATTGGAATTCTGGGTTGAGCTCCCAATGCCTGATGGGGCCAAAAATTTGTCACGGATGGTTATGGGTAAATGTCGTCAGTCAACCCCGCCTCCGTGAAAGCAACGGCCGGCAATCATTTTGTGCCCTTTTCCCTGGATCGCCCGAGCAGACGCCATAGCACGGCAACCATGGAGCCCGTTCAGCCTTTTTTCACTGTCACCGTACGTCTACTGGATGCTGCTGACAGACGCGGTACTACAGTGCTACATAGCAGCAGCAGCATCCCCTTGCCTTTGCAAGTTAGCAAAGGTGGTTACCAGTCAAACTGTACCGTCTGCTGCTGTCATGGGTGCTCCTGGACGGCCTCGGTGAGGTCGGTCGGGGGCGCCTAGACAAAAATGGGAATGACTCCCCAGGTCATTTTCTTCTTTAAGTTTTGTCTAATAGAGATTCAGTGCTGCCTAGAATATCAGGCAAGCCCACTAAAGAACCAGATGCAAGCGGCCGCTCCGGGTAAGAGCCCCAGACATCCCGCAGAAATGATGAGCTGCATGCCATTCTAGGGGGTGCCCCTACAACAACCCCTCCCGGGCTTCCTTGGCAGTTATCCCCCCATTTGTGTGATGAAGTAATAAAGAATGCATGAATTTGAAACAACACTGACTTTATTGCCTCTGCAAGCAGAGATCAAAGGGGCGAGGGGAGGGCGGTTGGCTTACAGGGAAGTAGAGTGAACCACCATTCTGCACTTGCTCAGCCTATAGTCTGTCCATCATGGCCTTGGAGATTTTTTTAAATGTTTTGGCATTCCATCTTTTGGAACGGAGGTCTGATAGCACGGATTCGTCTCCCCATACAGCGATCAGATCCAGTACCTTCCATACGGTCCATGCTGGAGCTCTTTTTCGATTCTGGGACTGCATGGTCACCTGTGCTGATGAGCTCTGCATGGTTACCTGTGCTGATCAGCTCTCCACGCAGGGGAAACAGGAAATGAAATTCAAAAGTTCGCGGGGCTTTTCCTGTCTACCTGGCCAGTGCATCCAAGTTCAGATTGCTGTCCAGAGCGGTCACAATGGTGCACTGTGGGATAGCTCCCGGAGGCCAATACCATCAAATTGCGTCCACACTAACCCTAATTCGAACTGGCAATGTTGATTTCAGCGCTACTCCCCTCATCGGGGAGGAGTACAGAAATCGATTTTAAGAGCCCTTTATGTTGACAAAAATGGCTTCGTTGTGTGGACGGGTGCAGGGTTAATTCGATTTAATGCTGCTAAATTCGACCTAAACTCGTAGTGTAGACCAGGCCTCAAAGAGCTTACAGTCTAAACAGGACCGATAAATGTTGGAGGGAAAACAGAGGCACACAGAGGTTAAGTGACTTATTCAAGGTTACACAGTAGGTCAGTAGCGGAGCTAGGAATAGAATCTAGGTCTTGTAAGTCCCAGTCTGGTGCCTTACCCATTGGACCACAGTGCCACTTAAATGCCCCGACCTTTCTGAAAAGCACCATTAGAGTTTTTGTGGGGTTAAATCTTCATGTTTAAAGGTTTCTGGGTTACAGTACAAGGTACAAAATATGTCATCACTAATTTTCAGTTACAAACGTCACCTTGTTTAGTTATAAAAGAGCAATCAGAAGCTCAAAAGAGGATAGAGAAATTAAAATTCTACCTTTACAAAGAAATTCAGATGTGATTAAGAAACAAGGACAGTGGTATGAGAGAGGCAAACACATTGTGTGAGGTACCATGTCACAGTCAATGCTCTCAAGAAATAAGGACGTCAAGTTTGCTTTGTATCTGAAAGATGGCACCTCCGACAGCTTAGCACATCCCTAACTCCGATTCAGAGCAAAGAACACAACCTACTGATTTACAAGCAGCACTTCCTGCAGTACCCGAGGTTTCCCTGACGCTTCCCCATGCAAAGTTAGCCTGATCCTACTTGAGAAACAGCCAACAAAATCCAATCTGAGGTGGCACTAATTTAGCAAGCCAGCCTTCTGACTAATTATTTGTGTCATTATTAAGTATTGTGTTACTACCCTTCTCCTTTTATCCTGAGGATTTAAACACATCCCCAAATTAGCAGCTTTAAATTCGTTTCTTGGGTTCCCATCTCTGGACCACAGCAGACTTTAGTCTCCAAGAAACATGGAAAACGTCTCACTGGGGGATTGGCAAAGAAGGGGGTGGGTCGTTCTGGGGTTCCCACCTCTTGCAGCTCAGTCTAAAAAGTCAGCTGCCCCACACATCACATAGATGTCAGTGGAAAGGATTCTCATTGCCTTTAGGGGTACATTGTTTCTGAAAAGCCGGCAAAGCTGGGGCAGCGACGTTGGCCACGGGTATTGGAAACTGATCAGGTTTAGTCTCTGCTTACTGACCCCACTTCTCACTGACAGCTGAAAACAAGGCTCCTTACCTCCCTGTGCTTGTCATGGACTCTGTAGTAAAGTCACCCTGGCAGGCCAGGCAGCAATCAATGGGAGGGGAATGCAAGGAGGAAATTTCCCTCCCTGTCTTCTTGAAAGATGTTGCCACAGAATGGGAGCGTGCCCTCCAGGTTAATGAATTCCCTTCAGCCCCTCCTCCCCTGCAAGGGGAGGGCGGGGCTGACCCACACTTCCCTCTCCACTGGGTAGAGACTGATCTCCATCTGGCCCCTGTAGCACACGAGCCTTGGTGGTAGCCGGCCTGTATACATTTGACAGGGCAAAGATGAGTAGCTGGAGTTTATTGCCCTGTTTGAATTCCAGACACCTCTGGATGAAAAATGAGCCACTTAAAGTGATAAAAGGGCCTGGTTTTTATTTACTGGAGTGGTAACGAAACACTCCCAGATACGTCTTGTTTGTACTGTGTGTTCATGCAGATCAGATGCTACCAGGCACATCGATATTCTGAACTACAGCTCCTAGGGGTTTACCTTTGCAATGGAGTTCTGAGGGGAGACATAAAAGGGCCTATCTCTCAGTCACACGCCCCTGCATTTCTACTGCACCAAGCATGGTGACATTGGCATCCATTTTTTTTTCAGTTTTCTTTTTTATTTATGTCCATCTGTTACGTCAGATTTACTCCCGAGCCATACGTTTGTGCTTCTTCGGCTTCTTTTGAGAGATCTTTTTCTTCTGAGCAACTTCCTCTTCTGGCTTTGGAACAATCTGCTCCTTCTCAGTGAGGATCATCTCAGTATGACGGGGGAGCTCATGTAGGGGTTGATATGACCATAAGCTCTATAGGTACGCCTGCGCATTTTGGGGGCCTTGGTGACCTGGATGTGTTCAATTACCAGAGAATCCACAGCAAGACCTTTGAGTTCAGTATTACGCTCAGCATTTTTGAGCATGTGGAGTAGGAACTCTGCACTCTTTTTAGGCCAACGTCCCTGTGTCCAGCCCCATTGCTTGGCCGGGGCATCTCTGCCAACTCCACCGTTGTAACCACGGAAGGGAACACACTGCCTTTCTAGGGTCACATCCTTTAAGTAGTTCGTGGCTTTCCGGATATGCACGCCCTCGATAGCTTGAGCCGTCTCCCGAGTGTTCTTGAAGTGGACTCGAAGGTTAGAACCCCTTGCCTGGCAGGATTTGGTGGGGTGCTCTGGATCAAGTGAGTAGCAGACCATTTTTAGAGCTTACCTCAGGCACACAAATCTGCCTGAAGAGGGAGGCTCACTTGCCTGGCTTTTTTCCCCTACTGCCCTACTTCCTCCTTTCCCTCCTGCTCTAGGAAGGGTGCTCTTCTGGCAGCCATTGGGTTGCTGTGTCCCCTTTGCCCCAGCTCTGCACATTTCGCCAGGCCTCTCCTGCTCTGTCAGCACAATCACATGAAGAAAACGGGAGCCAGGATGCAGCGGAAATGGCAGGACAGAGGTGGAATCTGCCAGGGCCTGCAGCAGTTAGTTTGGAAGACAGCTGGTTAGGTGAATGTACCCGTTAGTGTTAAGATACCGTAGGGTAAAATTAATCACAATGACTATGTGGCTGCTGTGGGGTAAATAAGTGTTTCAATACCATGGAGAGATACCGGAGGAATTGCACTTGTATCTGACTGGCTCAGAGCTACTCTTAGCACTTGGGTCAGAGATTTTTGACCCATCGTGTTTCTTATTTCACTGGTCACACTGGTAAGACATAAAATTGTGCCATCATTTACAGGCACTTCATTACCAAGCTGACGCTGATAAATTGGAAGGAATTCAGACAAGAGCAGTGAAAATGATTTAGAGGCTGGAGGGACTGATTTACAAGGAAGATTAAGAGGGTTAAACATGTCTTGCTTGGCTAAGTGCCATCTGAGGGGGCTCTTTACAAGTATTTGAAGAGCTTAAATGCTAAATACCAAGAAAAGAGGAATTATTCAGGCCGTTCTGAGGTGGTTAAGTAATGGGATGAAATTAAGCAAAGGAAAACTTAGGCTTAATATTGGGAAGTACAATGTTTGTAGACAGGTTTCAGAGGGGTAGTCATGTTAGTCTGTATCAGCAAAAACAACGAGGAGTCCTTGTGGCACCTTAGAGACTAACAAATTTGTAGAGCGCATCAGCCTGTGGAAGTCCCATCATTTGGGATATTTAAATGTGAACCAAACAAATTATTGTATCATTAGTATTTATTATTTGTACCACTGTCGCCCCTAGGAGCCTTAGTCATACACAGGATCTCACTGTGCTACATGCTGCACAGACATGGGACAAAAGACAGTCCCAAACAAATGACTTCAGAATGCAATGAAAGGAATGACCCTGGACCCTGGACCAGGATGAACCCTGACCAGTGACAGTAGGTCTTTCCACACTGTAATCTTTGATTCCACTGCAATTAGTCTTCCTTTGTCCACATATGCTGAACGTTCTTCTGGAGCTGTCAGCATTGCTCCAACCACAATCATGTTTACTCATGAGTGAACAGAGGTAGGCAAGCAATTTGCTACCCGCAGTTTATTTAGCAAATTCAGCCCCCTTTCCTGTTTGCAAGTTGTCTGTACACAGGAGGCGCTTTTTATGACGCTGGTTGATATTCAGTTATTTGGCAAGTATTTTGTGCCAACAAATTCCAGCCATGGGGCTGCTCATGAACTGTTTGCCATGAATGTTTACTTGGTCACCTGTCACATGGCATTGTTTGAAGGTGCAGTTGGTCACCTAGGTCACATGGCACTGTTTTCATTCTTTTATAGGCATTTCAAGATGGCCACATAATCACCCCTGGCTTGCAGCTTTGCGTGAAGACTTATTCTCACTAGTGTTTGTGAGACTTTGCTCTGCAGGGAACATTCTCATGAATAAAGAGTTGCTCGCACAAATGTTCATAAAGTAAATAAGAAGTGTCACTGATATCATCAGAGTGAGATCTGTTCAGAACTCGCTGAAATATTTCTGAGAAATGCTCCATAATATTTGGCCTGCTATTTAGCATGGGAACAGGAGAATTGTCAAACCACATTCAAGAAAAATACTAAACCCTTTATGAACGACTGCTACAATGTTTATATTAAAATTACGGTATTTGGTTGTGTTTATTAAGAATTACTTAAAATTAATACATATTTGGGAGATCTTAATACACTTTAAATATTTAATGCTATCAGTAAATGCTACCAATAGAGTAAACATATGAATGACTTTGTAGCTGATTACTAGAAATTACTATCCATCATTTAACAAAAATAACAGTTAATCTTCACTATACTATACAGCAGTTTACCATCCTTGCAAAAATCTACTCATGCACTTGCCCAGGTGGGCAATTTGTTTGGATGGGCCAGTAAAATATTATGACTTGTTTTTGTTTGATGAGGTGTTCCATTCTTAAGAAGCATGGTCTACGGATTAAAGCACAGAACTGGGAACCAGGAGACCTAGATTCCATTCCCAGCTCTGCCACTGACCTGCTGTGTGGCCGTACGCAGATCACTTAACTCTGGTCATAATTTCCCCACCTGTCTCTCTATCTCCCAGTGTTCTGAGGGCAAATTAGGTAGTATTGGTAAAATGCTTTGAATGTGCAGGGCCAAATCTGTGATGGTGTAACTCCTGAAATCAGTGGACCTATGAGAGCAGACAATTCGGCCTGTAACATTCTATATAAGTGGTAATAATCATCACGGTAAAGACAGGTGAGTGGATTTTGTGCTTGAGCAGTTACATTTTCATAACGGGTTTGCAGGGTGGAATGGTGTCATCCCTACAATTGATTTTTATTTTTAAAGCATAGCTCTTTCTCTCTCCTGCCCCTCGACACACACAAACAGCTCTCGTGGGCTTCAGCAGGCATTGTGCAAGTGTATTTCAGAGTAGAATCTGGTGTACACATTTGGAATGCTCTGGGATCTTCTGGCACAATAGATGCAGGGAGTATTAGAACTGCATTGGTTAGGACTGGAGAGAAATTCAGCCAGAAATGGGCATTTGGCTAAAGACTGGCCAAACTTTGATAATAGGCTCTGGCTGAATATTTCTTTAAGTATCTTTTAGAAGCCAAATAGTGAGAAGGTGCCACTCCTTTCCCCGTAGTATTAGGGTCGTGACTGGTCCCCTGTGAGTTCCATCTCCTTCCCCAAGATTTGGTCTGAAAGTGACAAAGGTCAGGGGGAGCTAAGGAGAAGATTCTACTTGCTGGATGCTTCTTTCCCCTTCTTCTTTGTGGTCAGTTCATGTCAGACTCACTTACTCTTATTCCTCTGCCATCTCCTGGCCATCTCCTCCACTCAGGAGGGAATTCAGGAGGACCGGCAAGCTCTAGGCTTGTGGCAGTAGCCCCTAGGGAAGCTATTTACTCTGTCATCACTCTTACAATCTCTATTTTAAACCCATTGTTTTGTCACAGTCAACAAACCTTGTTTGAAGAGGCAGCTGTGCATCTAATCCAGCGGGCTCGCTAATTGCTGGAACCCTCTAGATCAACAATATTAGACAAACAGTAGCCCACATAAGGTCACTACCCTTTCCAGAGCACATCGGCCCCGTTGCCCATGAGCAGAAATATTAAACCTTTGCACAAAGAAAATGAGAATGGACAGACTTGCTAAAAGCTGTCTCCAAACAATGCAATCACCTGTAATTATAACAAGGCACTTGTTGCTGAAATCCCAGTGCACCTGCTTTAATCAAACTAGGAGTCTGAGCCTGGCAGGCTCTCCACTGACTTCATTGGCTTGGGATCAAGCCGGAGATATTCTATCTGCTGTGCAGTGTTTTTGGCATCACCTGTTATACAAATAGCGGCAGCAGTGTGGTCCAGGGTGCAGGGCCCAAGCTTGGGACTTGGGAGCACTAGGCTATGTTCCTTGCTCTGCCACTGATTTGCTATGTGACCCCAGGTGAGTCACTTGACCTCCGTTTCCCTTTTTCTGCCTTGTTTATTTAGACTAAGCGCTCAGGGCAGCAGCTGTCTGGTTTTATGTGTTTGCGCAGCACCTGCTGTGGTGGGGACCTCAAGACACTACAGTAATATAAGTAATAATGGAAAGGGATCACAGTTGCAGGGCTGGCTACGCCTCTGCCCCCTCTTTGACTCTCTGATGCACCCCCCTTGGGTGTCAGGCCTTTACCTCTCCTGGGGTGGAATCCCTCAGTTCTCCCACACTTTGCCTGGACCCTGTGTTTATCCACTATGTGCACCCAGCAGGTCCAATTGGGTTTGGCACCTGTGGTCCTTCCCTTCGGGAGCGGTGACTAGTGGGGGAAAGAGTGACCCGCCAGCCTCCTCATACCCCCGCGTTGTTGGTTCTTACCAGAAGGAATAAAGTGCAACATAACAGACAAGGGATTTTAAAACAGCAGACTGTCTGTACACAGGTGGATCTTACCTGGAGGCTAACCATCCCCGGAGGGAAGCCTAGGAAGGCCTAACAGGTGTCGCTGTGTGTGTCAGTCTGAATAGCTTCTCAACAACTGTGTCCAACAGCTGCTGCCTTCCCTCTAGAGAGAGAGTCACGTGGTATCCAGCCAGAATTCTTTGTTCTCTCAGTTCCTGGGCTTCGGGGCTCTGCTAGCCCACAACCAGTTGGCTGGGGTCCATGGGAGGCTGAGCCCGTCTCCTCTGGGCCAAGGGCTCTTACTTTGCCTTCAGTAACTCCCCGTGTTTGCTGGGGGGATGTCTTGTCTAGAGTCATTGTTTCACCTGCCTCTTTGTTTCCCCAAAACACTGTTGATTTAACTCAACATAGTCATACAGCAAATGTCCCCATAATCAAGTCAGCATACATTCTTCATGAATTAGCACAGAGCAGCTCACCATATACAAAACAGAGGTACAGATTTTTTGTATCTATTTCCTGCATTCTGTATTGTGGCGTCATGAGGTTGACGGTTAGACTGGGTGAGACCAGTAGTCCATCGGGGGTGGGGGACAAAAAATCCTACAAACGAACCTGGACCAGGCAGCACTAAATTATGGAGGACTTTTCACAAAAGTCTGAACTACGTTGCTGATGGAAAAGCCAGACACTCATCGTCCACTCCCAGTCACTTTGACTTCAGTAAGGTTACTCCTATCAGTGAGGTCTATGGGAATTAGGTCCTGATGCTCACACTTCCTTTGCTAGGGCTTATTTTCCAGCTCATCTGCAAACACCAGCCACGGTGTTCCTTGTAACATCCACCACCAGGAGCACGGCAACATTTAATTTAGTTACATAATTCTCCTGAAGTCTCGTTCTCAAAAGATCACCACATCTCTCCTTACCCTGCTGGCTGGGCGCCTGAGAGAGTGAGAATTGTTATAGAACTTTCTGTATCCAGTGTGAGAGCTGGACCTCCAATTACGCCCTGCAAACAAACAGCACAAGCTGCTAGTGCCCGCAGCAGTGAAGTGCCTCGGAAGCCTTAAATAGAGCTGCACTTGTGTGAGAAGTTGGAGAGCAGCTGGCTTGGCCAGGGAGTTGTTTACAGGGTTTGATTGCTTTCTATCCTTTTGGTCCTTCACTGCCATATCTCAGTGCTGTGGCTTCTATCAAATCTCGCCGAGCCAGAACCTCTATTCCATATTTTCCTCTCCTGAAGGCTGCTTACATCAAACCTTGAACTCCTGAAGAGACTCAAAAGGCCCAGCCAGGTCATATGATAAGAGGCAAAGCCCTGGCAGCTGCAGGATGTTACTCAGTGTTGGAAGTCTGCATGGAGGTGTATCTACTTGTGCCATCTCACTGGTGGTGTCTGTGGTGGCGTCACACCTGCTATTGCACCTTTGCAGCTGCCTTTAAGGGTCTCTTTTAGGATACACCAGTATTTCAACAACTACCTTCAAAATCCCTCTACCAGGACTCACCAGCCAAACTCCCGCCCCCTTTCATGCACCCCCTCTACCCCTAGAAAAAAAGATCTGCTTTGGTTCAAACTCCTACCGCCTATATTACACGAGAGGTCAGACCATCATCACCGTGCTCCCTTCTGGCCTGATAAGCTATGAATATGAATTATTTTCTATCCCGCTCTCAAGATCTTGATTTTTGGGATGAGACAGGACCAAATTTATCCCTGCCAGAACCCCATTGATTTCAGTGGGTTTTTGCAACTGATGAATATGGCCCCGGGAATGTTAAGTCTGGAGTTTACTTGTATTTACTCCCAGACCAGTTCCAGTCAGTGGAGCTATATGGAGGTGTAAAATTGGTGTGAGGTCAGACTCAGGTCCAAGGGATCAGAGAAAGTGTGTGTGTCAGGGAAGCTGTGGACTGGGTACAGAAAGGGAATGCAGACAGTATGCGTGGGCTGGGGCTGGAAGAACCTGGCTGTGCATCATCAGCAAGGGAACTGTAGCGGGGTGGTCACCGCGCTCCGGTCCAGAGGGGTTAAGAGCAGCCCATGAGAGGCCTGTGGCTGGGGCAAGCAGCTCCCTGGCTGAGTGGGAAGTCAGGCTCAGCTGGGGCCACGCCCCAATTAAGGCTCAGCTGGTCCTATAAAGGCCAGGGCAGCCAGAAACCCAGACAGTTCTCTCTCTGCTTTAGAGAGAGAAGGGCCTGGCTGCCTGGAGCTGAGAGAAGCAGGGCTGGGGGCAGGCGGCAGGCTAGAGGAGCTGGGGTGCTCTGGCCTGGGAAAAACCCCAGGCTGCAGGCCTAGAGTAAGGTCAGCTAGGTACTGGGGTTGCAAAGGGACAGCCCTGGGTAGGCAGAGGCAGCAGGTCCAAACCCCCCTTGCCAGTGATGAGTGGCTGACACTGCAGTCTGCCCCACGGAGCGGGGGCTTGATGGTGACTGGCAGTGGCCTGGTACTGAGGCGAGGTGGGGATAGGGGGTGGGGGTTCCCCAGGGAGGGGAGACCCAGATCTGTGGGGTACTGCCAGGGGGCAGCATCCCAGTGATAGGGGTGCCGGGTCCTGGGAGGGGCATGGGGCCAGAGGAGAGGTGGATCACTGGCCTGCAGAGGGCGCTTCGGATGCTGGATGAGCTGATTCCCCGAAGCAACCAGTAGGAGGTGCCGCAGGGGTGAGTCCGACCTCTTACAGGAACCAACAGGACTATGGTACTAGCACTCTACCGGCCAGAGCCAATAGAAAGCATGTGCAGAGCCTTCGTGGGCAGAGGGACGTGAAGAACCTGTGCACATGTTTGTGTTAGCGAAGGAGTCCTGGGCACAGCTGCAAACAGAGCTAGTGTTATACTCAGCTATAAAAATTAGAGATGAGCAAAGTGGCCAAGGTCAGAAACCACCCTGAGCCTTTGCCCAAAGTTCCCCTGAGCGTCCACCCCACCCTGAAAAGAAATCGTGGAGGAACTTTGTCAAAGTGTGAGTCGCTTTTAAACCACTGATGTTCATTTTCAGCACTCGTGGCTGCACTACAATGATTCGGCTGGAAGCGAAGTGTTGAAATGCTGCAAGGAGAGTTCTTCACATGGTCTTTGTGGCCCAGACCAAGGCAGATAGCCCCAGAGAAGGTCACACAAAAGCTCTCATGCAATTTCCATTGTGCAGATTCAAGATAGGTTTAAAAAAAAAATCTTCTACAATTGCAGGTACTATATGAACTGAACCATTTAAGAATAACTAATCCAGGTTAGGAATTATGAATAACTAATCCTGGCCCTGCCACCAGCTTGCAGTGTGTCCTTGAGCAAGCCACCTTGCCTCAGTTTCCCTGTCTGTAGAATAGGGGTAATACAGGCCCTACCTTACAGGGCATGGGGAGGATTAGTCACTTAATGTCTGAGTGCACTGAAGGTGTGAAAAGGAGAGAGAACGAACCACACATGACAGATGTTAACATTGGTTCCTGCATGGCTGGAAGGTGCTTCGATACTACAGTGGTGAAAGAACTCTGTTGAGTAGAATGGAATAAAGGGCTGTGTGTTGTCATTGAGCCAGATTCCCAGCTGAAGCCAGTGGAGCAACACTGATTTACCCTAGCTAGCATCTAGCCCATGGGCAGTAACCCAGTGAGCCCATGTATAACTCCCATTGATAAGCTGGGTTGATTCTGACACTTCTGTGTAGGGTTCCTTGTTGGACTATGGATCCATCCAATTACAACTGCCACATATCTCCTTAATATTTCCACTGCTCCTGCATTGCACCATCTAATAGACCAGAGGGCAGTAACCCACCTCCTCAACGTGACCACAACAGATCGTATGAAATCCTATTGCGTGTGCAATGTGCAAGAGATCAACCCAGAGAGGAGGAAAAAACTCGCCCATCATCTCTGCGACTACGATTACCCTTGGGGCATTTTGTTCACCTCAAGGAAAATAAACGTTATATTTCCTAATTAACACTGTCCAAGTATGAGCTCTGCCCCGCCATTATTCTCTCTCCACGCCACTCTCAGCGTAACGACTGGTTCAAAATCCAAGCTCTGCTGTTTTGTAGCTATCAAAGCCAGGAAGCACTTTTTGGAACTAATCGCTACACAAATGGCTTCAACTTGGGTCTGTGTTTACCCTGGGACACAGCACGGGGGCACAAAGGGCCCTCATTGGAGATGGCAATGTCTCCCCGAGGTTTTAGTTTAATGATTAGTATTAATAATTGCTATTTAGAAGCCTCAGGAGATTGGGCTTCTGCCTAGTGACTCTAAACTAATTCTGAAAGCAAATAATACACTGGTAAAAGATTGTATGTGCCCCTTCCCGTTATCAACTGTGTTCCATCACTGCAACAGTGCCAGGGAAGGTTCTTACCATCTCGTTTAACCTTCATGTTGTTTATTTCTAAGGGGCTGTCTACATTAGAATCAGCGGTGTGCCTGCAGCACGGGTAGACATGCCCATGCTGGCTTTCATCTAGTTAGCCCAAGTAACAAAAACAGAGAAGCGGCAGCAGAAGCGCCGGAAGCTCCCTAGAAGTTGGGGGGGGGCACCAGTGCCCAAACCATGGCCCCGCCCCCTGCTCTGCCCCTTCCCCTGAGGCCCCTCCCCACTCTGCCTCTTCCCCCAAGACCCCACCCCCACTCCACTCCTTCCCCCAAGGCCCCACCCTCACTCTGCCCTTTCCCCCACTCACTCCTCTCCGCCCCCTCTTGCCCCCCCCCCCCCCCCGGTTGCTCTCCTTTAAGGCAGGTAAAAAGTGATGGGACCGTGGCCCCCAGGCCCACCCCGTTCCGGCGCCCCTGAGCCGCAGCAGCACGGACATCAGCACAGGCTGTACAAGCTAGCCCCTGCCACCACCCACGCTGCTGCCGCTTCACCGCTAGTGTTACTTGAGCTGACACGATCAAAGCTAGCTCAGGTATGTCTACACAAGCTGCAGTCACAGCACTGATTCTAATCTAGACACCCCCACAGAAATAAACCACAATCCCTCCCAATGGAAGCAGCTCAATTCCGGTCTCCAGAGCTCACGACTCAGCAGCATTAAAGGAGGCTTAAGCAGGATCTGAAGTAACATCTTAACAGAACCATGAGATCACAGGTGTCCTAGGAGCCACATGGTTCCCAGCCGTGGAGGGCACCTTGCTCCTGGAATCCTCAGGCTAGTGAGGGCTGAGAGTGCTGCAGAAGCAGAGTACTCATGGAGTGAAGAAGGAAGGGCCTCAGGTAGCTGTGAAATGTAGTGGCCTGTGAGACGCAAGAGGTCAGACTAGCTGATCGAATGGTCTCTCCTGGCCTTAAACTCTGTGCATCTGTTACTGCAGCTGTGCAGCACAGAGCTTCAGCTCGCTGCCCCACTCTGACGGCTGCTCTTCCACCCACGGCGGTTCCCCTGAGCCAAGGTGGCCAATCCCTCCACACTGCACCGTGGTTTGAGACTGTTTCACCAGCTGACATCTCAGCACTAGCGCTCTGGGCCAGCTCTTCAGCTGGTGTAAATCACCACTGAGGTCAGTGGAGTTAGGCCAATTTCCACCTGCCTCTTGGACTCCAGAGGTGTCCTTTCTATACTGCTCAGTCCCAGGACATTCTCCACGGTGCTTCTGCGCAGTTAATCATGAACTTGCACAGCTGCTCAGAGGTAGACAGGAAGTCGTTACAGAGAGGAGCAATCAAACTTCTCCAATCATTTGTGTCCATCTTCAGGCATTGTCCACTTGTCAGGGGCTTTTCATTCTGAACGACCCACACAGTGTCTAGGATTACAGCTATCCGAACTTCTTGTTCCCCACTTGGAAGCAAAAGCTAGAACAAGTACAGATGAAATGGAGAATGAGAAGGTTGGGTAGACCGGGAAACAGCAGTGCAAGTAAGGAAAGGGAAGGTCCGCATAATCTGCCTATTCTGAATGCATAAGCAGTTGCTTTTAAACACCTCTTTGACTATTAAGATGTGAACATCTCTCACACTGTCATTCGCAATGTAATTTCCCCTAGATTGGCAATACAGTCTTGGATTTTACCTGTGACCAGAGGAAGTTAATGATACACATGCCCAAGATTTCACAACGCCTGGCATGGTTCAGCAGCAGGGTTTGAACCCAGCGACTGTACAACTGCTCCATACATCTCTGCCATTAGAGATAAAGGAGCAACTCTTTTTGGCAGCATCAGCATAGGTTTTTATCCTCTAGGATCACACCACTAGAGGGGGATATGACACACTCTTAGCTGGTGACCTACAAAAGCATCCACATGTTTGGTAACTTTGCTACAATGTTATTAATTTTCCAAGAACGTGTAGAACTCTGTCTTTTCTTAGTCTGAGCCGATTTACACTGAGTGTCCCCATCCCTGGAACACGATTGTCCCCTCAGTAGTGTGACAGACAAGGAGGAGATGTGGGGGGAAACGCCTAATGCTTTGGAGACATCCAAGTGAGAGTTTTGTAATTCGTGGTCTCCATGCAAGACAATCTCTTTAAAAAAATCCCCTCTTCAACATGATGCAAGGCTGTGAGCAATGAGAAGAAAGAAGCGGCCAGGACAGACCCGGAGCAATTATTAAACGTCTGTTTTTTACAAATGAGGAATCAGATGTTCAAAGGCAGCAGATGATTTTTTTTAAATGATTAGAAGTGCGGGGGAAGCAGCTACAGTGAACAAAGCAGCAGGTCTCGACCTCCCACCGTGCAGCCGTAGACAAAGGCGGCGGGACGGGAGGATGGAAAGACAGGCTAGTTTACAGAGAGGAAGGCTGGGCCAGTGGGTAGGGTGCTACATTAGGCTTCAATAATCCTAGGTTCAGTTCTTGTCACTCCCACTACCTCTGGCCATGCCTCAGTCTCCCATCCATTAAATGGTATTAATGTGACTTCTACAGCTCACAGGGGTGTGATAAGGATAAACACATTAAAGATCATGAGCTGCTCACCTACTATGGTAATTGGGGGCCAGATGGGATCTCTACATGCGTCACCTTAGAGCAGTGGTGGGCAGCCCGCGAGCCACCAGTTCGTTTACATTTGCACGGCCGCTTGCAGCTCCCAGTGGCCGCGGTCGCCGTTCCTGGCCAATGGGAGCTGTGGGAAGCGGCACGGGCTGCAGGGACGTGCTGACCACTGCTTCCCACAGCTCCCATTGGCCAGGAACGGCGAACTGCAGCCACTGGGCGCTGCGGGCAGCCGTGCAAAGGTAAACAAACTGGCGGCCCGCCAGCGGATTACCCTGATTGCCCGCGGACCGCAGGTTGCCCACCACTGCCTGAGAGAGAGAGCTTCTTTGGACGCAGCAAGAGACTGGAGAGGGGCTAATATAACGTCTGTATCTATGGGTGGCCGTTCTGGGGCAGTTTTTATCACATGCTGGTTCCCAGGGTGATGTGACTAGGGACTGGCTAATTTCCAGAGCTTCAATAACGCTCTAGGCCGGGGTTTCTGTGCTGTGGTAGAATGGCAAAAGAAGAGTATCCCAAAAGGAATCATTCACACAGGGACTTGAGCAGATACCAACTTTTCTTATTTAAAAATTTCTCACACATCTGAGATTTTCAGGGATTAATTAAAGATATATTTTTGGTTTTGGTTTTAATGAGGGTTGTCATGGCAACCACCACAGCTGTTTAGAAAGAAACGGGAAGGGGCAGACTCCTTGCCTGCAGTTTCAGTGGGGCTGGAGGCAATCTATCCCTTCCACAATGGGCAATTACAAAGCCATATATAAACCCCTCTAAGCCAAATCTTCCTTTAAGCCAATGGAGATAAAAAGTGCTCAGTACAATTTATCAAAAGGCCTCTCTCTGCCTGAATTACCCAATCTCTGTTTCTTTTCTTTGCGCTGACATGATAATTTTCTCTGTATCGCTGCAAATTAAATTCTAATGAGAAAACCCTGCATTTAAATGTGATGAAGAGCTTTTCTCCTCTGAGATGGATGGGAATGTTGCATCCCTTGTGCAGGGAGAAGAGTGGATTACATGTGGATCAAGGTGCATTAGAGAAGTTAATGGTTTCCTGGCCCCTGCCTGTGACACTACCTCCCTTTCTGCAGGCCTTTTGCAGTCTGTACTCCTCACATCGCCACCAGATGTTCTGAGTTAAGCAGGTACAAGATGGATGATCTCGGTCCAGTGTAAGTTGTATGAATGGTTCATCAGGCAGCACCTTTCTCTTTGAGTTAATAAGCACTGCAGGACTAAAGGCAGTGGACGTACTGTCATAGAATCAGAGAATATCAGGGTTGGAAGGGACCTCAGGAGGTCATCTAGTCCAATCCTCTGCTCAAAGCAGAACCAACATCAACTAAATCATCTCAGCCAGGGCTTTGTCAAGCCAGGCCTTAAAAACCTCTAAGGATGGAGATTCCACCACCTCCCTAGGGAACCCATTCCAGTGCTTCACCACCCTCCTAGTGAAATAGCTTTTCCTAATATCCAACCTAGACCTCCCCCACTGCAACTTGAGACCATTACTCCTTGTTCTGTCATCTGGTACCACTGAGAACAGCCGAGCTCCATCCTCTTTGGAACCCCCCTTCAGGTAGTTGAAGGCTGCTATCAGCCTAGATATGAAACCGGAATCCTGACCATTTTCAGTCATTGAAGATCCCAGAGCGGGGGTGTTCACTCCAGTGGAATGGCTGTACTTGTAACAAGCCCTATCAGGAGAGTTGGTCCAACTGTCCATTGAGAAGAAGCTATTGGGCAAATTTCATCCCTTTTTATCCTCTTTGTAAATTGTCAATGAACAGATCACCGCTTTTCAAGTTTGTTTGTTGTTTGAAACTGGCCGAGTAGTTTTTTGGAATCTCTTTTGACTGGTGGATTGCTCTCAAAGAGTTTGATATTCAGAATTTGCTATCCAAGCTTTGTGACCAGTCACCTAAGTCACATGTTATTGTATTAGTTCTCTGATTGGAGGACTGAAACTTTATCAATGGCTTCTACCTGCAGCAAATTCTGTTTCTTGATTAAAAGACTTTGGGTGACTGGCTGGCATTGCTTTCTGTGAACGTTGCATAGACAGAGCTTTGTCCATATCATGCTTATGGCAATGGAAAGCCATATATAAACCCCTCTAAGCCAAAGTCACAAGCAGGCTGCAGCAAAACATGGCTTCTTGTTTGGTTAGCTGTTGGCAAACAAGATTTCACATGATCTGACGCACTCTCCCAGGAAGCAACACTGAGGATGCCTTGGTATGTATGGGATTGTTTCCTCATGATCCATTTGCAGAGGATACCTTGCACATGGATCACCTCCCAATTCCCCACCTGTGTGAGCTGCCTCTGCAGTTCTTCCTCCCAACCCCCATCCCAGGATCCCTAGGTCTGGGGATGCCTGCATGGGGAGCAGGAGGCTGCATGAACTGCGCTGCCAGCTGTGGGTGGCAGTGTGAAGGGGGACGCTTTGGCGGGTGTCCTGTGGAACAGCACTGACAGAGACCCCAGAGATAAGGACAGAGCCCCCAGGGCTGGTGAGGAGCCACAGGGCATCTGTGTCCAGAGAGTGGATTCACTGTCTGTGGGGCTTGCTGGGCATTAAAGAGGGGGGTTGAACACCCCAGTGAGGCCCTGGAGGATAAATTCTTTCAGCAGAGGCAGAAGCAAGAACATAACTGAAAAGGGAATTTTACATCCAAGGAGAAGGAGAGCAAGGGTTAAAGTGAGCTGGGACAGATGGGGTCATAGATCTGGCACTAGTGAGTGGGCCAGTGTTAATGCACTTGGACAAACTGCTGGCGCTTAGCACCCCTAGCTTGACATGGGATCTCTCCATGCGTCACTAAGCTGGGTGCGCAGCTCCTCACCACTGAACAGATGGGGGAATTAAGGCACAGAAGGGGAAGTGATTTGTCCCAGGTCACACAGTGACTGAGCCAGGAATAGAACACAGGTCTCTTGAACGCCCTATTCACTAGGCCACACTGCCTCCCTCATGGGGCAGTGAGAGACCCAGTAGGATGAAATCTCCCTTAGGGGAGGGCAGTGTTTGGGACCAGCTGTCCCTCAGTGAAGGGACTGTTAAACCTTTGCCTTTGGGCTCTCGTGTGGTGCCTGGTACTGGGTGTGTCACACCACAAGCAGAGCTCTGCCGATCATTCACAGCAGAGCCCAGAACTGAGGATGCTCAGGTCTGGGGATCCAGGCCAAATTCTAAACACTGAGCTGGCTCATCACGTGGCTCCCTCCTGTCCCCAAGCCCCTAAAGCCAGCTGGGGTCCAGGGGTAATATGCTGCTAGAATGGGGGCAAGGCGCTCACCTCACTGGGCTTTGAGCTAAACCAGCCAAACCTCAGAAGTTTCGAGTGAGTTTCTCAGAGGGTGGAAGGATGGTCTTGTGGTGAAGGCACTAGCTGGAGACTCAGCAACTCCGGGTTCAATTTCAGGCGATACCTCCTGTAATGGCTCCCGGCCTAGCTGCACCACTGCCCTTTCTCAGGGTCTCACCAAGTGCTCCCCCCCCATCCCCTGGATTTTAGGCGTTGGGCCTTTACCTCTCCCAGCACTCGCCCTTAGACCAACTCCTGGGTACCAACCATGCCTACTTCAGTAGGTCCAACGGCATGTGGCACCTGCAAGTCCCTTTTCTCCGGGAGCCTGTGACAGCAGACATCTGCCGTGAGACAGAAGCAACTGCTTCAGAGCAAAGCACCACTTATTCATTACTCAAAAGTCCCAAGCCTACAGAACAAAGGATAAAACCCTAGAAGGGCACATGGGTCTTCCTTGCCCCTCGGTAAGTCCCCCTCAGTCCAGCCGACTACACCTGTGAGATTGAGAAACAGCCTGTATTGCAGCAGCAGGCGCCCTGTCTTTGTGGGTGTCTATGCAGGGATAAAAGCCCCACAGCACGGCCGGGGCTGGCCCAGGCAGCTGACTCAGGCTCCCTTCGACTATGGGGCTAAAAATCGCTATGTAGATGTCCAGGCTCAGCCTAGAGCCGGAGCTCCGGGACCCTCCATCCTCTCAGGGTCCCAGAGCTCAGGCTCCAGCCTGAGCCCAAATGTCTACACTGCAATTTTCAGCCCGAGTCAGCTGACCTGGGCCAGCCACCGTTTTTTCATCCCTGTGTAGACATAACCCGATGTGTCTCAGTCAGACTGCCAGCTTTTCCACTCACACTTCCTGGCTAGCCTGTCTGCTCACCCAACCCCCTCCGCTTTCC
>NW_020664587.1:3810554-3816847 GCF_002925995.2 Terrapene triunguis | reverse complement strand
TCCCCTTTTAGTACTGGGAGCAAGCCAATCAAAACACCCCCACTGAATGTTAGTAAGGGGGCAACAGTCCCCTTACATATTCATTTCAGCTTTCTCTTCAGAACTGACCTGCATGCTGGGGTTGCCCCTCTCTGCTCCCCTTCCCACGTCTCATGTACATGTAACTCTAGCCCCCTCCCTATTACTCCTGCTGCTGGTGGGATGAGAGCCTTCTCCTGTAAAACCTCTGGAACAGCCTCTGTATGTGTCTCCATCTCATGGACCCTTTTGTGCTTGCTAATCACCTCTGCAAACATCTGTCTTTCTGGCTACGCCTCTTATTTTCTCTGCCCCACTGCTATTATCTGGGATTTAACAGCCAGAACTGGGGCTGCAGTTCCTAAGAAAGACTTGGTACTATGAGCCCAACACTATGGTGTGTGGGTGCTGAATACAAACATGGGTGAATTCACTCTGGTAAAGATGTCACCACAAGGTCTATGCTCTCCTCAGCACCCACATAAGCCTTCAAGATACTGACCTGGTGCATAGGCCTTTGTGCGGGTCCTCTCCATGGCAGGAATTCCACCCAGGGGAGACCTGCCTTTATCCACAAAGGAGCCTGCTGTCCACCTCCTTAGTTTGGCTGCTGTTTCTGGGAGACTTTTGTAAAATAGCCACAGGTAAAGGTGCCAACACTTGGATACTGCTGTGATGAATGCTTAGGGAAATGCTGAAGTTTGGCAGGTCTCCTCATTGGACACAAAGGTGGGCCTGTATTGTTTTCTGAGAAGGGTCATGTTCTGGTTTATTTTGATCCTTAATAAGGAGCTTTAGAGCAGTGATTCTCAGCCAGGGGTCCGGGGCCCTCTGGGGGGGCAGGTTTCAAGGGGGCCACCAAGCAGGGCCGGCGTTAGACTCTCTGGGGCTCAGAGCAGAAAGCAGACCACATGGGTCTGAAGCCCAGGGCCAAAAGCTTGACCAGCCAGGGCTGAAGCAGAAGCCTGAGCAATGTCCCTGACAGCCAGCAAATTTCATGCTGGGCTCCACTAATGGCAGTGTCCTTGCTGGTCGCAGTTGTAGCAGACGGAGGATCAGACAGCCAGACTCCAGCACCTTTGAGGGCTTTAAAGATTAAGAGAAGGACCTTGATGTGGGCCTGGAGACTCTCAGGCAGCCAATGGGGTGTTGAGATGTGCTCTTGCTTGTCTTTATTTCCAGAAGGCTGCTGCGAGTTGCAGATTTCACGTGACCTTCGCTCAGCCCTGGGTAGAGATTAAATAAAGCTACATTTCACTGTGTGCACCTGGAGAAGCAAAGAGGATTTTACGTTTTTTGATTATACAATAGAATGTCCTTAGCAAAGCAAAGCTTTATTTGGTAGTTCTACATGTGATTACCCCACAAAGTTCACTGCAAAATGAATTGCCAACCCAAACCAACCTCTTTAAATCATCTGGAGACGGTTAACACCGCAGCAAGTGCACTTCCAAAGACATCCGCATCAGCGTGCACGTCTCGACACAATTTGTAATGGCAGTAATTCCAGGCCTGAATAACAGTTTAATCTATTTGAGGCCAAACGACAGCCATGTTAGAAGGAGAATCCAGCATTTGGCAAAAGACGCATCATCAGCGTCTGATGTGGGCCAGTGATTTGGCTTTACCAGTGCTTGTGGTGAGCCTTCCATCATATTGGAACAGCACTCAGAATCAATGAACAAGGACATCATTTTTGCATTAAACTAGGCCATAATTTTCACATTTGATGGGGGAAAAACAAACTTTTCAGGCAGCGATTTGACATGGAATCTCTGGGAGCCGCTTTATTCACCAGGAGTGAGTTACTGTAGAATCACATTTTTCTTGACACTACCTCATTTAGGCCAAACCTGAATGAATAGAGGGTCCCCTAACATGGAAAATAAGGGTCACCCCCACATGCCTTCTGCCAACAGGGCTCCTTGCACTGCCAAGAAAAAGGTGAAGAAATATACAGCTTTCAAGGCATTTTGTGTGAATTTTATGTGAAGTCCTATAAGCTGAAATTCTTTGACAACAGTCCAAGAACTCTACAGAGCTTCCTTTATGAGGGTTGCTTATTTAAATTAAACATCTTCTACTTATTGGTCATAAATGACCACAAGAAGTTTCTGGGAAATATTTTTCCTTGACTGAATACATGTATAAAGAGTTCCAGTGAGATATGAAAAATATGCCATATGGTAGCGCTTACATGAGTGAGACCTAAACTAAATGTACTTCCTTCAGAGACAGGCATATTTTAATAGCTTATGAGATATTAAACTGTGCGCATCCAAATTGTTATATGTATATATATACTTATCAGCAGAGCATTGACAGGAAATTCCTCTAAGGCCGATATATAGATATAGATAGATACACACACACAAATAGAAGACCTTGGAAGGATTTCCTGTCAATGTGCAGCTGTTAAGAATGTTTGTTCTGAGTATGTTCTTTATTTGGAAATGTAAATATTAATAACACAAATGTGTAGATTAGCTACTGTTCTACTTAAGGAGGCTTTTGATACACAGCTGTTTCAATGTTTTTAATCCATGAGGGAAGCTTAGCAATTAACACTGCTAGTGTAGAGGGATTGGTAAATCATGAACTACCTACACCTAACCAGCAATGCATTGGAAAAGATGGCCTTGAATGTATATAGCCCAAGACCAGAACCCCAAATGTCTGGTGTGTAAGGCCAGCTCTGTTACTGTACTTTGCAAGTCAGGGCAGAGATGAACCCAGGGCCGGTGCTACCATTTAGGCCAACTAGGCGGTTGCCTAGGGCGCCAAGATTTGGGGGCGCCAAAAAGCGGCGCTGCACTGGGAGGGAGAGGGAGTCTGAGCCGCCAGCAGCCCAGGGGTTCACCGGGTCAGCATGCCGCCGGCAGCCCAGGGTTTCCCCGGGTCAGAGCTGCCACACGACTCCCTGGGCCGGGGGGGGGAGCTGCTACGGGGCAGGGCGCCTCAGGGCAGGGGGGGAGCTGTCGCACGGCTCCCCGGGCCGGGGGGGGGGGGTGGCCCCGGGGGGGGGGCCTCAGGGCCGGGGGGGGGAGCTGCCACAGGGCTGGGTGTGGGGGCACAAGGTGGAAGTTTTGCCTAGGGCGCGAAACTTCCTTGCACCGGCCCTGGGTGAACCCCTGGCTTGCTGTGAGGTTATATAAGTACCTATCAGGTGGTCAGTGACTTTCATGCCTGCTGAAATTAAAGCTTTAAGACATACACCCCCCAAGGTATTATATAGCTAATGCCATGAGATGGGAAGTGCTATCCTAGTGCTAAGTATTTTTACTCATGTTTAACCAAACTTAAAAAACATGGTGAATGATAACACTGGAAATAATGCTTTGCTATGTTCTCTTTAATTGTAGCAGCCAGTGGACTGTATTCATTATTATTAACTTAACTTACATAAATAGCATAAATGTAATGAGCAGGGTAACTCTAGCAGTGCGGAAGACGTGGGCTACAGTGGTCAAAGCAGGGGACTGGGAGGTGGAATCCTTGAGTCTAGTCCCATCACTGCAGAGGCGGGTGGGCAAGCAGTTAAGGCGAGGAACTCAGAGCTAGGAATTCTGGGTTTGTCACAGTGTAACTTTGGCCAATGCGATACACCTCTCTCTGCGTTAGTTGACCCTTTAAGCTGTAAAGTGGGGATAACATTAATACTATCAGCCTTTTGCAGCCTTGTGAGAATTAATGTTTTTAAAGTGTTTGAGATTCTCAGGTAAAAGACACAGTCCAAGTACAAAGCAGTGACCTGTTTGGCATGCACAGGTGCACGTATGGCAGGTGCAACGGAGGCACAACCCAGAGTAGCCAGAACCCCCCATGGGAAGAAACCCTTTATGTTCCAAGCAGCTGCTTTACCACAGTCCCTGCGCTGGAAAGCTGAACGAGGACCACATTTTGCCCTGTCTCCATGTGCAGGGAAGCTGTGCTCCATGGGATATGGTTTGCAGCTTCAGGAAGGTCAAAATATTGGATATAGACATTAGACTTATGAGGCCTGAACCAGATCTCAATGACGCCGGTGTAAATCGGGAGTGTAGCGCAGCGGAGTTACGTAGCTGTAAATGTGATCCGAATGAGCTTTTTTCTAACCCAAGAACTGCCATAGGTTCCAGTCAGACACAAAGGGCCTTTCTGCACTAGCTGTGATTGAGTCAGTGGGCAAAACAGAGTGTGTGGCCACGGCTGCAAGACGGGCAAGGTGCTGGGGGTTTAGCTGATCTCCATATCTGGGGTCGGGAAGGAATTTTCCTCCAGGGCAGATTGGCAGAGGCCCTGGAGGTTTTTCGCCTTCCTCTGCAGCGTGGGGCACGGGTCACTTGCTGGAGGATTCTCTGCACCTTGAAGTCTTTAAACCACGATTTGAGGACTTCAATAACTCAGACATAGGTTAGGAGTGGGTGGGTGAGATTCTGTGGCCTGCGTTGTGCAGGAGGTCAGACTAGATGATCATAATGGTCCCTTCTGACCTTAAAGACTATGAGTCTATGTACTGTGACAAAGCTCTGTCCTTGTCTCCGTGGGTCCTGCGTTTCCTGGCGGATTTTGCGAGCCTCAGAGGCTCACTGTGAGCCTCCATGTAGCCCTTCTCTCTCTAGAGACAAGGGTCACAGCCTACTGAGCCATTTTCATCATAAGCCAACAAGGGAGGTGAGGAGAAGCAACCCTCTCTCGCACAGTCTCTGTCTCCCAGTCTCAGTGACTAATCAGGGAGGGGAGGGGGAGCCCGGGCCCGCCCTCTACTCCGGGCTCCAGCCCAGGGACCCTAAAATTAGCAGCTATGGTAGCTGACTTTTTGGAAATAGGACGTGTACAATTCCCTGGGCCACTTCCCCACAGCAGCCCCCACTCAATATCTCTTTCGCCGTTACCTCAGGGCCTCCTTCCTTGCACCTGATACAGCTTTGTACTGCTTCATTCCTCCAACACCACAGCCCCCTCCTATAGCACCCAGTACCCACACCACACTGACTAACTGGGAGGCTTTTAACTAGTTCAAGCCAGCCCTTGATTGGCTTCAGGTGTCCCAATCAATCTAGCTATCTCCACTGCCTTCTAGAAGGATCTTAATTGGCCCCAGGTGTCTTGATTAACCTGGAGCAACTGCCATTTGGTTACCATGGTACCAGGGATTTGTTTAGCCTGGGGCTAACATACCTGTTCCTTACTACTTTACTGTAGCCATCTGGCCTTGCCCCATCACAGTACCTTGCGGTGTCAGACAGGATTGTCCTTGGGGTGACGCGCCCACCCCACCACCCAGGCAGCTGCAGCTCCCCCGCTACTTGTAGCACACTAATTCAATCAGTGTCTCTACACCGCCAGCTCTAGTGCAGACATACTCACAGTGAGACCTGGCAAGGATACCAGGCCTTCTCTGTCCGTTCTATGGGGAGCAGCCAGCCTAGAATGCATTACCCCAGAATCATATTATTTCTCCCTAGTTCAATTGGGTGCATAAGCTCGGCACAATCTATTTTACCTTCTCCTACTAAGATGCTTAAGCAGGCAGTTCTTTACTTACTGAAGTCAGTGAAAATTGGCTTTGGAATGACTGGTAAGTAACCTACTTAGATAAATGCAGACAGATACTGACTAGATGACGGCATATTATGGCTACAGAGCTGACTGCAGCCCCAGCATGCAAGTTCTTAAAGACTCTGGACATTTCTTAATCGTTTCCTCATTGTCTCTCTCTTTTTAAAAGTCTTTCCTTTTCGCTCTCTGGCCCAGAGAGCAAACATATTAATGCTGAACGAGGCCTGTATCTTATGGTAGGACCCAGGAGTGTCTACAGGTGTGTCAATCACAGAGTGCCCAGTGTTTATATGCAGATGCTGGAGAGAAGGAAGTGAAAGTGTGTACTTTCTGTCTGGGTATCTGCCTGACTTTTGCCTTTCTCTCTCACTCGTAACTGACCGATAGGATTGGCCTGGATGTCCCGGAGGCTACTGAAACCAATCCAGGAGATTTTAATAGGTCACTAAACGTCTGGCGGCTCAGTGGGGCTAAGAGAGGCTCCCTACCTGCCCTGGCTCCGCACGGCTCCTGGAAGCGACCAGCACGTCTCTGCGTGCTGCCCCACGCAGGAACTGTGGCCAATGGGAGCTGCAGGGGTGGTGTCTGCAGGCAGGGGCAGCGCGCAGAGCCGCGCACAGAGCCACCCCTCAGCCTAGGACCTGGACATGTCAGTTGCTTCCGGGAGCCATCTGAGTTAAGCGCCACCCAGCTGGAGCCCACACCTCTCACCCCCTCCCACACCCCAACCCCCT
>NW_020664587.1:3795001-3810544 GCF_002925995.2 Terrapene triunguis | reverse complement strand
GGGGAGCACAAAGAAACAATGAGACAATATTGATTAGCCTGATAGACAGTGGTCTCGGCACACCAGCGGCCTAAGCATAGTCATGGTTTTTGTAGGCATCGGGGAAAAGGACTGTTAAGGAGGGTTGGGAAGGAGGAGGAGTTAGTTTTGTGGCTGTGTATGGGGAACGCCTCCCAAGCAGCAGGGCTCTATGGGAGCAAGCACAAAGGGGCTTGTTTGACTATTTAGCAGGAAAGGGCTTGCTTGTGAAGTGCTTCAGGATGAAAGGTGCTGTTTAAAGATAAGATTGTTTACTCTTTGGGCCAGGTCTGGTATAAATTGGCAGAGCTTCATTGACTTCAGCGGAACTATATTGAATTACACCAGCTGAGACTCTGGCCCTGGAACTATAAACTGTTCAGGCCAGGGACTGTCTTCCTTCGTGTCTGTACAGCACCTTGCATAATGAGGCCCCGAGCCTGACTGGGGGCTGCCGTGTGCTACTGGAATATCAACCTTAAAGAATCAGAGTGTCCACGTGTGTGCTAGGCATGCCGCAGGGCTGCAGTAAGGCAAGGTCCTGCCTCTAAGAACTCTGTCACGGCACTGAGGAGGGTGAGAGGGTTGCAGGACAAATGGGTGTTTTCCCCCATATCCATCCCTTTCTATTTTTAACTTGTGCCCGGTTCTTGTTCCTCTCCCTAGATCTGCTGTAATCTTATGTTGGCACAAACCTAATTCCGAGTGAGTTCAACGTTTACCACCCTTCTCTCTACAATTGACATTCCCCATTTCACTGCCCCTCTCCCTCACACAGGACTGCCTGCTGCTGCCTCTGCCTCCTCAGAGCAGGCTGCTCTGGGGAGACGCTGACGGTGCTATCTGGGGGATGGGCAGTCCAGTTCTCCGTGGTCTCAACAGAGTCACCAAGAAGGCCCGTGGGCTCCCTGCTTTGTGATACAACTGTACAATCAAAAAGTACCCTGATAAGTGCCTTTGTTGTATGCACACCTTTTCAAGGCAAGAGACCAGTTCTCAGTAGCCACAAGTCCTGTGTATGACAAGCTTTCCTCTCTCCCTGTCCCTAAGTGGCCAGGCATAATTAAAGACCATTAGCTAATATGACATCACTCTACTTGCTAGGAAATATTTTGTGTCTGGAGGGAAAGAAATAGCCCTGCAGTATCTGTGCAGAAGCCTAGAGGATATGCTGGAAGGCTCAAGGAGAGCTCTATTTATGCTAAGAGGTCACATAATGCCCATTTTGAAAAGGAAGTTAATTACTTTTCATAAATTCACATCATGTGCCAGAAACATGCACAGATTCATGGATTTTAAGGCTAGAAGGGGCCATTATGATCATCTAGTCTGATCTCCTGCTGTGAAATTTCACCTAGTGATTCCTGCATTGAGGCTTAGGAAAACAGAGGAAGGAAACTGATGCACTGGGAACAGTGTTGGAATCACAAGCTATCACTTAAGAGTCTGCGTTGGAAGGAAGGGGGTTCTTGGTCCTGCTTGCAAACTATGGGGCTCTGTAGGGAAGCACGTGATCAGTCATTTCGGCAAAGAGCCAGCCTACAGAAAGGTGGATGAGTTGTGCCTCTCTGCCTTAGGGAGCAGCCTGCTTTCTCTCTTTCTGTTTTTAGGCTCTTGTGTTAGAGTTCTGAATTCTAAGAAATCAAGTAGTGTTATGTTGCAATCTTACAGCAAGAGTATTTTATGTTTTTTATCAAACTTCTCTGTGCATACTGTGAACATCACAGAGATGGTCCTAGTCTGTTAAACACATTCTGGGTCTGGTTTGGCATTTGATAGTGATAGGTTTATTTCTCAGTGTAGGTACCCTATGGCATAGTGCAGGACTGTGCTGCTTCACATCCACATCAGAAGAAATCTAGCTAGCTAGCTTAGTGTTTTGTGCTGGGCCCCATCACTGCAATACCTGAGTGCCTGCCTGTAGGAATGTGTTGCTCCCGAATCGTACGCCCACGAGAACGGCAAACTGTTCCCTTGGCAACGAGGCAGGAGTGACCTTGTCCTAGCGTCTGTATTTGGGAAACTTATTGGCAACCTGACATCACCCTTGCAGCTGGTGTTCACGCGCTCTCAAGAGATGGGTTTGTAATCTCATGTGCATGTATACTGCCTGCCTTCTGTTTGCGCAAGAATGTAACCACTAAGAAGAGTTGTAAACAAAGTAAGGAGAAGAATAAAAACCCCAGGAAAAGTTTTCCTGGGAGGCTTTTTGCTTGAGGCTTTTGAAGCTCTCTAGCTACCAGAAACCTGGTGTTCTATTTCCTTTCCTGTGTCGTCGCCACACCTGCCATATTAGAGTGGCAAAGCAAGGAGCCTAGGGGGTTTCTTGAACTCTGGCTGTTCTCCTTTCTCTGGTTAAGGGGGGTTCTGCTGGTGTCGTTTTTTCCCCGTGGGAATAGGAGGTGGTTGTTGCAGATTCCATTCTGGTGGTGGTGATAAAGCAGTGGTACAGTTTTAGTGAACTGTGCAGGAGCGATCTGCAGTTGTTTATTTATAGATATGAATTTCCAAATGCAACAGGCCTGAACTAAGAGGTTTGAATGCCTGTTTACCATCCTCGTCTATGACTGCCCATACTTTGGTCTCCATTAGCAGTGCTATTAGTGAGAATGGCTTGCAGGTAAGGTAGAGTGGTAACTGAGCAGTACTGCCAACCCCGAACTTTAAAAAATCATGAGTCAGGTGCCCCAAGATCATGAAATTAGCTTGAAAATCAGGATTTTTTCAAAAATAATAAATGTTGGGGTTTTTTTTCTTTGCCTTCTATTTCCTGAGCCTTCAGGATGCACTTCACAAGTTCAAGCTTTACTCTGCAACCATAGCTAGCCTTTTTTGTCTAAATGAAAACTGAAATTCTCACGCCATATCATGATTTCAGCAACCGGGGCTTAAAGAGAAACACTATCGCAAGACATGTAATAAAATCACTGTAACAGTTGCTAGCTGCTGATTTCTTAATGGTGACCCCTTTCTGGATAGTACTGCATCCTTCCTGTTGAAAGATGCTGTATGAATATCAGGGATTATTATAACTGGGGAGCTTTTCTTATTTAATGGCAGAGTTTTGCAATCTAGCAATTCTGCACCATGTAAGGATGACTGAAAACTTAGGGATAAAAGTTATGTTAATGGGTGCTTTGTCCATTGATTTCACTGGGTCCAGGATCTCACCAGGAGTGGGAGAAAAAAGCAGCAGATTTGCAAATACTCACCTTAGTAGAATTCACTGGTTCTGAATCCTCTGGTGAAATAACGCCACTGTCCAGCCCTAGCCGTTCCCCCACAACCTCAGGATTTACACTGGAGGAAACCTGCCTTGAGTGCTGCTTTTAGACACAATCCCCAGTTCTACCACCACTGTTCTCTTTAAGCTTCGGGCTGGTACACGGCCCAGTGTTGAAGGGAGGGGCAGCTTACAAAGGCCTCTGCTTCCGATGCTGTTCTCCGTACTCCTCAAGAGTCAAGGCAGAAATGGAGCACTTTTCTACATGGGCAGGACTCCTGATCCCCTTGTTCCTTTTCTACACATGCAATGCTTATGTATTCAGTGTGCGGGGTAAGAGAATTGGCGTGGTCCGCTCTCACTCCCACATCTATTTGGCTATGTTACCCTGTGAATGATTAATTCCATTCTTTGCTGGTACCTAGAGACCTTGGAGTGCTGCATGGAGATTACGGTGTAAAAGAGACTGTATAAAACCGTAGAAAATGGGAGTGATCCTGCATTGGCCCCAAGAGGGAAAGACTAGATGGGACCTAACTGGTATTTTTCTCTATCATCTACGAATTTTGCCCTTAGGGCTTAATTCTGCTACTCTTACATACACTGAGCGTATTATTTTACTGTACAAGTAATCACGCGGATTTAATAAATTCATAGTTTATTAGGCCAGATAAGACCCTGTGATGATTTGTTCTGACCTCCTGTATATCACAGGCCATAGGACTGCCCTGAATTAATTCCTTTTTGAACTAGAGCAGATCTTTTAGAAAAGCATTCAATCTTAATTTAAAAATTGCCAGTGATGGAGACTCCACCATGACCCTTGGTAAATTGTTCCAATGGTTAATTACCTGCACTATCAAAAAAATCACACCTTATTTCCAGTCTGAATTTGTCTACATTCAACTTCCAGCCAATGGATCTTGTTAGTCCTTCTTGTCTCTCTCTTGCTCGCGCACACACCCAATGAGAATTTAATTTATACACAGTGGAAGAGTTCCAACAGGAGAGGTTGAGAGAGAAAAAGAGAGACCCACCCCAGAGCCCAGCGGTTAGAGCTCTCTCCTGTGCGGTGGGGGGCCAAGTTCAAGTTCCTGCCTCCCATCAGGCAGAGTGGGATACTGAACCTGGGCCCTTCACATTCTGGGCAAGTGCTCTGACCAGCAGGATAATGGTTGTGGGGCAAGGGTCCAACCACCATTGCTACTGCTTGCCTGGAAAAACAGCTGAGCTGCTGTAGACATCAAACTCCAGGAGAGGATTCACAGCCATGAATCCTGAGAGCAGCTAGATGCCTCCCTCCAGCCCAGACTGAGGTGCTAAATTCCCTTTGAGGGGGACGGGCTTAGGCCACACCCCTCTCTTCAGCATTTCCGATTGGCTAGTTTAGTGTGCTAGTTTTTGCTAATTCCATTCTTAGGCACTGTAGTTGGGAGGCAAGGTCTCCTGCCTACTGGCTAGCGCCTACGGTGGCAGTCACCATTAATGGGTGTGGTCCAGAGGGTGGCAACCCCACCTAGTGGATGCAGTCTTTGGGGAGGCAACACCACTTAGTGAATACAGTCCTCGGACCAGCAACTCCACCTAGTGGTCATGGTGCAGGGTGGGGTAGGAGAATCGGGGCCTCCCACTCCACCGGGTTCCAACTCAGGGCCCTCGGAGGCTGGTTTGGCTGCTCATCTGTCAGCATCTTGTGTCAGCCTCAAATCAGCTTCCCTGGGTCACTTCCTACCTGAGTCTGCACCCCAGCCATCCAGCTACCACCCATCTCTGAGGAGTGTCTTCTTCTGGGTTTCCAGCCCTGGTCCCAGTCACTGGGTGCTTTGGCTCCTCCCGGTCCCTGGCTTGGTGTGGGCTCAGCTCATATTCTCCCCTGGAGCTCCCTGGGCCCATCCTCCTCCCTGGCTTCCCAACCCCTGACTGAGCTGCCAGGCTGGCTTTTAAACCCCGCCTCCAACTCGAAGGCTTGGCATGGGTGGAAGGGCAGGGCTTCCTTAGCCCAGAGCTGCTCCTGAAAGCCCTCCTGTCCATTGAGGGGTTTGAACACCCTGTCACAGGCAACTAACTCTCTCCATGCATTGACAGGGAGCCTAGGCACCTAGCTCAAGGTTGTGAATTCCACTAGGCAGCAGGTCACCTAAAAGTTAGACATTGCAACACTGAGCATTGCAGCAGCTTAATTCCCCTTGTGCATCCCACCCCTTGTTTGCTTGCACCCGGTTTACCAAGTGATCCAGATCGGTCTGCATCAGTCACCTGTCCTCTTCTTTAGTTACCACGCCCGCAATGTTTGTGTCATCTGCAGATTTGATCAGCGCTGATTTTCTGTTTTCTTCCAGGTCACTGATAAAAGAGTTAAATAATGAACCCCATTCGAAAGACACTTGTTTGATGATGAGAACCTGTTTAAAATTCAATGTTGCAATAAGTACTGAGCAAAAGGACTTAAGTACAGTATAAGTGCCACGCACACCATTACAGAAGTACTTATAAGTACATGTATAAATATATGGGCAAGTACTTTCAACTCCCCTAATCCCTGCAATTGTCTGGTCAATATATGGACAACTACCTAAACAATATAAGCACATAGTGGAAGAGAAAGCAAAAGAGCAACAGTGAAATTTTATTTATATACACAAGTAAGCATGGAATAACAATGAAAAAATATCTTGTAAATAAATTTATAAATTTCTTTTCCATTATACACACACACACACACATATATAATGTATGTGTGTGCTTATACAATATTGTATACAGACTCCATATCATTACACAACCTTAGGGAGCTCTCAGCCTGGCCTAGCAGGCCCTTAGGCTCAGCACACAGCCCCCAAAACAGACCACTCTGTAGACTTAACACAGACACACATCAAGGTGTGGGGTACCAAGCCACATGACTTACAGAAGTCTACATATATTAGATCAACACTATTACCTTTATCGAGCACATTTGTAATTTAATAAAAAAAAGATATCGAGTTAGTTTGACAAACCTGTTAGTTTGACAAACCTGTGTTGATTGGCATTACTTACATTACCTTCCTTTAATTTTTATTAATCAAGTCCCACATCAGCTGTTCCATTATATTGCCCAGGACTGACGTCAGTTAAATCTAAGTAAACACTGTGAATTGCAGATTAGGACAATCTGGGATCTCCCTCCTTGCAAAGTATTTACCATGTATAAATAAATACTATTTTTAATGTTAATGATTTAAGTACAGTAGCATTTTTTATTCAGCCATTCTTTTGCATCCCTTTAAGTCAGCAGCGATCTCTGGGTAATATCTGCACAAGAAAGGCCAGCAGTGGTAGTTCTCAAACTTTTTCATATCATGGGCTGCTTTTTCAGATCCAGGTCCTCTCTTGGCCTCTTATATTCCAATGTCCCAACCTCAACCGCTCATCTTCACTGCAGCACCTGGTGTGCACAGTTACATTAACAATTAATAGCAGGACAGTATTAAGGACATGACAATACATTTGCTTTAACGGGACAGTAGTATCCCAGCGTTTTGTCTCCCCTCTTTGCCAGCAGTCCCTGTCGCTCTGATCTCTCCAGAACACTTTGCATTTTTGTTCTATCTCTTCTGTATTTACTCCCACTCCTTCCCCCACCTACTTTTGGTGTCCTCTGAAGATCTGGGCATTGACACCAAATGCACCTGACAAGGATATGAAGTAGTCAAATGAGGTGCAGAATAGGGCTTGTTTTGTGGTAGTTTAATTGGTCAGAAAAGCAACTGGAAACCTTAAAATAATCCTGGATGGGCTACAATTACTGTAGCAGGAAGAGTCACTGCTGGAAAGTTGACAGATGCGCCATCATTCTGACAGAGTGAGCCACAGTTTGAGAACCATTGGCCTATAATATTAGTTCATACCTTGGAAAATGCTGAATGCTTCCTGGGAAATGCACAGTGCCCTCAGCTCCCACCGATTTCAATGGGAGTTGATGGTACTCAGGTCCTCACAATATTAGGGCCACTAGCCTCAATCCTACAAAACTTTAAGTATGTGTATAACTGTAAGCATATGAGTCAAGACATTCATTTTTAGTGTGACAACTCACATACATAAAGCTATGCATGTGCTTTAGCCTCTGTAGGACTGAAGCCCAAATGTGCAATTAATCATGGCTGCACATGTAGCACTCATAAGGGAATATCAGGGTTAGCTTTGCCTATGCCCTGTCCCTTTAAGGTCTGCTAAGGAGACCTCAGTCAAAGGCACGCAGTTGGTAGCAGCAAAGTTTGATGTGCATTGAAAGGTCAGAGTAGCAATGATGATTATGCAAGCTATTTTTTTGATAGTACATTTAATAAAACTCCAATTTTAAAACTGCCTCTGGTCTGGGAGTGTAACACGTGCACATAAAGATCATAGACTCATAGAAGACTAGGGTTGGAAGAGACCTCAGGAGGTCATCTAGTCCAACCCCCTGCTCAAAGCAGGACCAACCCCAACTAAATCATCCCAGCCAGGGCTTTGTCAAGCTGGGCCTTAAAAACCTCTTAAGGATGGAGATTCCACCACCTCCCTAGGGAACCCATTTCAGTGCTTCACCACCCTCCTAGTGAAGTAGTGTTTCCTAATATCCAACCTAGACCACCCCCACTGCAACTTGAGACCATTACTCCTTGTTCTGTCATCTGCCACCACTGAGAACAGCCGAGCTCCATCCTCTTTGGAACCCCCCTTCAGATAGTTGAAGGCTGCTATCAAACCCGCCTCATTCTTCTCTTCTGCAAACTAAACAAGCCCAGTTCCCTCAGCCTCTCCTTGTAAGTCATGTGCCCCAGCCCCTTGATCATTTTCGTTGCCCTCTGCTGGACTCTTTCCAATTTTTCCACATCCTTCTTATAGTGTGGGTCCCAAAACTGGACACAGTACTCCAGATGTGGC
The DNA here is from genome assembly GCF_002925995.2 of Terrapene triunguis. Lineage (NCBI taxonomy): Eukaryota > Metazoa > Chordata > Testudines > Emydidae > Terrapene > Terrapene triunguis. Next base: position 3,802,392 of record NW_020664587.1, on the reverse strand, counting down.
CTCACCAGTGCTGAATAGAGGGGAGTAATCACTTCCCTCGATCTGCTGGCAATGCAACTACTAATGCAGCCCAAAATGACGTTAGCCTTCTTGGCAACAAGGGCACACTGCTGACTCATATCCAGCTTCTCATCCACTGTAATCCCCAGGTCCTTTTCTGCAGAACTGCCGCTTAGCCAGTCGGTCCCCAGCCTGTAACAGTGAATGGGATTCTTCCGTCCTAAGTGCAGGACTCTGCACTTGTCCATGTTGAACCTCATCAGGTTTCTTTTGGCCCAATCCTCTAATTTGTCTAGGTCCCTCTGTATCCTATCCCTACCCTCCAGCATATCTACCACTCCTCCCAGTTTAGTGTCATCTGCAAACTTGCTGAGAGTGCAGTCCACGCCATCCTCCAGATCATTAATGAAGATATTGAACAAAACCGGCCCCAGGACCGACCCTTGGGGCACTCCGCTTGATACCAACTGCCAACTAGACATGGAGCCATTGATCACTACCCGTTGAGCCCGACGATCTAGCCAGCTTTCTATCCACCTTATAGTCCATTCATTGTTTAGATAATTTCAAAATGTTTTGTTTTCAATTCAACCATTTTTACATTTTGTGAACATTATTTTTACTATTAGCTTAAATTTCAAAACAGAAATTTATGTTAAACCATAAAAACTTGAATTTCTATTTCAAAAATGTTGAAACAAAACCTCTGGACCCATTGTGAAACTTCTTTTTTCTAAATTTTTTCAAGTTGAAAAATTTGTTGAAACTGACCCTTCCCACTGAACAGTTTTAGTTTAGAAGAATTGGCATTTTCCAGTGGAAAAAAAATTAGTCAGAAAATTCCCAACCAGCTCTAGTCAAACCCATAGAAAATATATCTTTTGCCATCAGAACCCAAGTGTAACTTTGCAGAGAAAAAAATGGCTGACTGAATACCACTATAATTACAATCCCTGTTTACGGATATCGATTGACACCCCCTACTTAATGTCAAATTACATCTGGGGAAATGATGTCCTTAAATATAAACATTTGGGGCCAGATTCTGAGCAGGTGTAAATCAGAATAGGCCCATTTACACCAATTGAGTATCTGATCCTTCTTTCTTTCCTTGTCTATTTTAAGAACACAGTCCTTATCATGGAGGGAATCAGAAGAAATAATTAGTGTGAGATGAATGTCGTGGTCACTGAGAACATCATTAATGTTTTGAATTTTGACAGGAATTCAACTCGAGCATCTTCCAGAAAAATAATCTCATTGATCTCCTGCCTGACTCATTTTCACATAACATTTCAAATGTCAAGCTATTGACTTCAATGAAAGGGGGTAATTATCACCAGACTATCTAGGAAAGGTAAAATCTGACACCAAACAACTTAATAACAGTAACTTTTCCATACAAGAGGTCAAATGGCAAGTGAGTTGTTCAGAGCAGATTTCATAAATTCTGATTTTACTATCTGACATTAAAAACTGGGGGAGGTTTCAACAGAAGAGGCAAGAGAACTGTGTAAAATATGACTGAATGGCTTTAATGCTCTACAATTGTTATAGACAGTGGAAGGAAAACAAAGGAAATTTCTTGGAAATGTCTAATTTTACTGATACCCTTAATTGCAAATTGCAGAATCTTTTCGCTGCATTCCAAAAAATCATAAACGTTCAAAGTCATAAAGGTTACAAGTTATGTTAGGAATGCCCTGCTGTACAATTACCGTTTTTCTTTTCACTGATGCTTTCTGTCTTCAGCTATTGTTTTGCAGGATCCAATGGTTGGCAGAACCAGCCAAAAAAAGAGCTATCCTCGTATTATATGGATCGTTTCTGATATACACCCTGTCTGAATAACCAGACATGCGTTGGAACTGTGTATAATTTGGGGTCACAGTAAAAATTCCCTGGTTTTCACATTCACATACCCCAAGCCACAGAGTGCAAGTTTCCCATCTTCAGCTTGAAACCTCAGAGCTATTCAAGCCAAAAATGGGACAGATGACAAATAGGAACTCCAACCAACCAGCACTGAAGATAGATTTGCTAGAAGAAGAAGAAAACAATTAAACATCTTCCAGATACAGAAACATACCAACAATCCTCTGTTGAGGACAAAGATAACATTTGCTGCATTCTTCTAACCAACTGCTGCCACTCAGCAATTTCTAGACCCTCCTCATTTAATCATTGTTACTTTGACTTCGCCAAGCAGGTTCAAAAGCAGATCAGAAATTTAGACCTTTGCTTTCCAGAAAAGACTCATCTCCAGTCCATATAAGGACAGCACTGAGTTTGAGGAATGTGTGTCTTTTTGTATTTCATATTTATTGCACAGACGACCTTAATTCTGGCATTTCCTTTTGAGTGCTTCACTTTTCAACCTTAATGTTCTCGTAATGTAATTTTTGGTGTGTAATTTCCTAGTTTTAAAAAACAAACAACCAAAACCCACTACAATTCCATCACTTGGAACGTTATTGACTCTCATACGGGTCCTCAACAGGGCTGGAACTTTTAGGAACACAGCACAGGCCTCTGACATTTGAGTTAATCACAGCAATAGTAGGTTATCATCCCCTTTGTGGACCAGTGACTACAGGGAGATGGGTCACCCACTTTGCCAGTGTGTTGGATATTGGCTCACAGCGGTGGTGTGGTGAGACTGAGGAGTCGGGGGTTCAGTTCCAGGTTCTGTAGGGGAAGTGTGCTCTAGAGGGCACCGAACCTGCATCCCCTCTTCCCACCAAAGCCTGACCTCTTCTGCTTGTGTCCCCTCCAGGCTGTCTCCACCCAAGTCCTGTCTCTTTCTCTCCCATTCTTGGCTCCTTTTTCAGCCCCAGTCTCCTCCTCCATCCTTCCCCATCAAAGTCCCTGTCCTCTCCTATCCTGGATTCCTCACCACAGTCTCCACTGCAGGCTCCTTGCTCCAGTCACCTTACATAGTGTGACAAAGTCAGGCTGGACGGCTGCAGGAGGGTCTGGGAAAACAGGTACGTTAGCCCTAGAATGCTAAAGGCCCTTTTTCCTACAAGCTGGGAAGAGCACTTACAGGGAAAGGTCCCAGACTGCAGTATGCTCATAGCAGATAGAAGCTTCAGAGAATTTAGCTACCAAATTCTAAAATCTCTGCTGAGCATGTGTGAATGAAGATTTTTTCAAAGGCTTGTAACTTGACCAAATTAGAGAATATTCCTCGGTGCAGCAAAAGGCATGTCTTTGATGTGCCAAATTCCAAGCCCTTGCTCCAAAACATGGAAGTACTAGAGCATCTCATTGAAATGGCTGTAACAATATTTTTTAACATAGAATCATAGAATAGCAGGGTTGGAAGGGACCTCAGGAGGCAGGGCCGGCTCTAGGCACCAGCAAAGCAAGCAGTTGCTTGGGGCGGCACATTTGCAGGGGCGCAAGAATCCAGCATGGGAGCTGAGAACCAACAGGGGGCCCTGGGAGCTGTAGTTCCTTGGTTAGCTCCCTGCCTATAGAGCCAGCCCTGGAGCAGGGAAAGAACTACATTTCCCAGCATTCCCTCAGCCACTAGCAACAGGAAAGGGAGGAGGAAGGAGTATGGAACTGACACCTGCAGCTTGCTGTGAATGGTAGGAACAGAGCCAGCTCTAGGTTTTTTGCCGCCACCCCCCCCCCCCCCCCCCCCCCCGCCCCCCCCCCCCCCCCCCCTCACCCCGCCCCCCCCCCCCCCCCCCACACCTGCACCTCCTGCCGCCCCAGCCCTGGGCTCTCCCCCAAAGAAAGAATTGGGTGGACTAAATGTACAGTGCATCTCTCTATCTGAAGCCTAGCAAGGCAGGTACGTGGATCCCACTAGAATTTAAAATGAAAAGTAAGGGAGGGGAGGCTCTGCTAGACTGGGCAGCTTTAGATACAGTACCAGGCACGTAGGAGGATTTACACTTCTGAGCCATGGAAGCAGAAATTGACTTTTCTTTTCCAGATTTAGCTAATATTCAGAAAGGGAATCTAGCACCTGCCTTCCAGATTTGAACACCCTCAAAATTCAGGAGAGTTCAAGCTCAATTTGGGCAGCTGTTACTTCATTTCTCCCAAATCAAATATACTGATCCACTGTAACTTGCTGTAGAAAAAGTAGAATAAATTGAGCAAGAAATGCTTCCCAGTGGTTATTAGGACTGGAATTGCTATTTTCAACAGCCATTGCCTTTTTTTTTGTTTTGTTTTTTGTTTTTTTAGTTTTAGTTGTATTTGTTTAAAAGGAAGACAGTGATATTGCATTGGCAAATTCCCCACAGAAACAAAGAATGGAACAAAAGAATAACAAAGGCACCTCAACTTTTCCTCATTTATGGAGGACAGTCTTATAATATGCATCCAGATATCCTCCAGTCACACAAGCTGAAAATTGTTCCACTTTACTGCAGTTCTGTAACCATATGGGAACCAATCCTGTTTGTGTTCTGTGCACATCCAAAATTCCTGCTGAATGACCCGCCCTGGGAGCAAGTTACCAGTGACCCAGGGCTGGGGTGGCAGGAGGGTGCAGTTGGGAGGGGGAGAGCCCAGGGCTGGGGTGGGGGGCAGCCAAAAAATTTTTTGCTTGGGGCAGCAAAAAACCTAGAGCCAGCCCTGTCAGGAGGTCATCTAGTCCAACCCCCTGCTCAAAGCAAGATCAATTCCCAACTAAATCATCCCAGCCAGGGCTTTGTCAAGCCTGACCTTAAAAACCTCTAAGGAAGGAGATTCCACCACCTCCCTAGGTAACCCATTCCAGTGCTTCACCACCCTCCTAGTGAAAAAGTTTTTCCTAATATCCAACCTAAACCTCCCCCACTGCAACTTGAGACCATTACTCCTTGTTCTGTCATCTGCTACCACTGAGAACAGTCTAGATCCATCCTCTTTGGAACCCCCTTTCAGGTAGTTGAAAGCAGCCAACAAATCCCCCCTCATTCTTCTCTTCTGCAGACTAAACAATCCCAGTTCCCTCAGCCTCTCCTCATAAGTCATGTGCTCCAGCCCCCTAATCATTTTTGTTGCCCTCCACTGGACTCTTTCCAATTTTTCCACATCCTTCTTGTAGTGTGGGACCCAAAACTGGACACAGTACTCTAGATGAGGCCTCACCAATGTCGAATAGAGGGGAATGATCTCTTCAACATGAGTGAAGCAATGTATTTTTCCCTAATCTTGTTCTTCGAAACAGCTCAACTCTTTTTGCTCACCTGACATGGAAAATTTCAGACTGAACAATTAATATTTGGCAAAGTTATAAGCCACTGAAAACAGGGTCTTGTAATGGGATATGTTGGTTAACCTTCAGCATGGGCGGTGTTACAAACTCTGCCTAGGATAAGCTGTATTTGGTTATGCATTAGTATATATGGTCAGCATAATGAGTTGTATCTGTACAAAGATCATAGCTGCAATCAAAGATATAGGGCACGAGAAGGAGTTATCCACAGATCTCTTTGGTTAAGTTGCAAAACCGCTGTGAGATCAGAATCAAGCCCAGTGCTTCAGAACTTGATCCAGCTCCCCTTGACATCAAGGTGGATCAGACTCCTGTACCCCAATTCAGCAAGAGCTAGTAAGAACATGTTTAAGTACCACTGACTTCACAGAGATTTATGCATACGCTGAAGTGCTTTGCTTAACAGGGATGGACTTATGCACATGCTTAAAAGTAAGCATATGCTTAACTCCTTTGCTGAACTGGGGCCATAGAGTGCTACTTCTTGAAGAAAAAATATGTAGGTCTTGCAAAGTAGTAACATTGTTTAGATCCTGTGAATATTTTGAAGGCACCCTATGGTGGAGAGTTTCTATTAGGTTTGATGTGTTAGCGCTGTTATGGGGCTGTAGACAATCAGTTTTGTTCATAATGAGCCCTTATCAATGGAAAGAGAACACTTGGCTTCACATTTTATGTCCCAGAGATGCTTCGGGGATAGAAAAAGAAACATCAATCACAATTTCAAGTTGTGGAACAGGATTCCTTGTGCCACCACTCAAGTTTTAGTGCTCTCCAGAGCTCAGGGAGTAGTGCTATTTTTGTTTACACTTTAAAATGATTGTGATGCTTTTGGGAACGGAGACTTTTTCAATAACATTTAGCGCCATGTTCTGCGAATGTGAGGTTTCTGTGACCAAGTTCTGTTGGCTTCTGTACTACAGTGCAACCCTGGTATTGGGTACATAAAAAGTGCCCTTTCTTCAACCACTTAACCAGTTTACAAAGGGGTCTTCAAGCCCCAGCTTCCCACCTGATGGCGCTGATCAGCATATATTGGGCCTGTAAATTCTGCAAAATCATGGAAGCTCATGCATTCAATTATTTTTACTTTACATCCTATTGACTGCAGTGGCGTTATTTCTGATTTATGCTGGGAAATGAGGCCCAAGGTCCAACCCACAATGAATTTATAATCTAAATAAAGCTTTCATCTAGCCAGAGTGCATCTGCAATTAAAACGAAAAGCAAGGTGAGTTACTTAAGCCAAACTGCCTTTGGAAAGGAAAGCAAACCCCTTGCTAACACAGACACAAAATGCGCACATGTGCATATGTAAATTGGCCTTCGTATGTGCTGGCTGGGTAATCGCCCTTGGCCTTTTCCCCTGCTTTGTTCATGCAAATACTGGAGTTTGCAGATTGCACCTAACATCCTCTTTTTTGACAATATGATGCAAAGAATCCTAAGAGAACATTGATCAGTGACAGGAGCGTTTGTGGACAATATAAAGCTGGGATGGGTTGCAAGTGCTTCTGAGGATAGGGATTAAAATGATCTGGACAAACTGGAGAAATGGTCTGAAGTAAATAGGATGAAATTCAAAAAGGACAAATGCAAAGTACTCCACTTAGGAAGGAACAATCAGTTGCACACATACAAAATGGGAAATGACTGCCTAGGAAGGAGTACTATGGAAAGGGATCTGGGGGTCATAATGGATCACAAGCTAAATATGAGTCAACCGTGTAACACTGGTGCAAAAAAAAGCAAACATCATTCTGTAATGTATTAGCAGGAGTGTTGTAAGCAAGACACAAGAAGTAATTCTTCCACTCTACTCCGTGCTGATTAGGCCTCAGCTGGAGTATTGTGTCCAGTTCTGGGCGTCACATTTCAGGAACGATGTGGACAAATTGGAGAAAGTCCAGAGAAGAGCAACAAAAATGATTAAAGGTCTAGAAAACATGACCTATGAGAGAAGATTGAAAAAACTGTTTAGTCTGGAGAAGAGAAGAATGAGGGAAGACATGATAACAGTTTTCAAGTAAATAAATGGTTGTTACAATGAGGAGTGAGAAAAATTATTCTCCTTAACTTCTGAGGATAGGACAAGAAGCAACGGGCTTAAATTGCAGCAAGAGTGATTTAGGTTGGACATTAGGAAAAACTTCCTAACTTTCAGGGT
>NW_020664587.1:3784320-3794901 GCF_002925995.2 Terrapene triunguis | reverse complement strand
TAGGGAGGTTTTGGAATTTGTGTCACTGTAGATTTTTAAGAGCAGGTTAGACCAGTGGTCCCCAACGCGGTGCCCGCGGGGCATCTATGTGCGCCCGCATACTGGCCGGCGGACGAGCATCCGCCGAAATGCCGCCGACAAGCAGCGTCATCCAGAGGTGTCGCCGCCGAAATGCCGATTTTTGGTGGCATTTCGGCAGCGACGCCTCTGGATGCTGCTGCTTGTCATCGGCATTTCGGCAGATGCTCGTCCGCCGGCCACGGTCCGCAGTGGCTCGTCGTCTGGTGCCCACCAGACAAAAAAGGTTGGGGACCACTAGATTAGACAAACACCTGTCATGCAGAGGAGGATTACGGTTTCCTGGAGCCTCCCTGACTGTCCATGTGACTAGGGGCCGCAAGGACCTGGTGGCCGTTTCTGGGAGCCATGTGGAGCTAGGGCAGGCCCCCACTGCGCTGCCAACTGGAGTTTTAGCAGCCTGATCGGCAGTGCCGACCGGTGCCGCCAGGGTCTATTTTCGACCGGGCATTCCGGTTGAAACCCAAACGCCTGGCAACCCTATGGGGACCCCACTTGCTCTGGCCTAGGGCTCCCATTGATCGGGAACTGCAACCAGTGGGAGCTGCGGGGGTGGCACCTGCGGGCACGAGTGCAGCGCATGGAGCCTCACTGGCCACCCATGCACCTAGGGGCTGCACTGCAGAGAGCCTGGAAGCTGCTTCCTGGGAGCCATGGTAAGCACCACCAGGACCCGAATCCCCTCCTACATCCCAACCCCCTGCCCCAGCCCAGAGCCCCCTCCTGCACCCCAAACCCCTCATCCCCAGCCCCACCCCAGAGCCCACACCCCCAGTGGAGCCCGCACCCCCTCCCGCACTCTGAATACCTTGGCCCCAGCCCAGAGCGCCCTTCAGCACCCCAAACCCCTCATCCCAGCCCCCACCCCAGAACCCGCATTCCCAGCCAGAGTCCTCACCCCCCCCCCACGCCCTTCCCCAGCCCGGTGAAAGTGAGTGAGGGTGGGGGAGAGTGAGCGATGGAGGGAGGGGAGATGGAGAGAGCGGGGGTGGGGCCTCAGAGAAGGGGCTGGACAGGGGTGAGTCCAGGGCCGACTCCAGGTTTTCTGCCACCCCAAGCGGCGGGGAAAAAAAAAAAAAAAAGCCGATCGGCGGCACTTCGGCAGCAGCTCAATCACGCCGCTCCATTCTTTGGCGGCAGTTCGGCGGCAGGTCCTTCACTCCCTATCTTCCTCTTTGGCGGCACTTTGGCGGCAGCTCAAAGAGGAAGAGAGGGACTGAGGGACTGAGGGACCTGCTGCCGAATTCCCACCGAAGACCCGGACGTGCCGCCCCAAGCACCCTAGCTGGTGCCTGGAGTCGGCCCTGGGTGAGTCATCAGGGAAGGGGCAGGGCAGGGGTGTTTGGCTTCATGTGATTAGAAAGTTAGCAACTCTACCTCCCCACCCCTTCTGCCTGTTCCAGGATTGACGTCCAGTGCTGGGGCTCCCTCCCCCCCCCTCACACTTCTGACGGGGACTAGGGTTGATGTGCTGGGGCTTCTCCTGCCCTGCCTGCCTGGCGCTTCTGCCAGAGAATGGGCCAGGCACAGGGGCTTGCCCTGCTGCCCCATGGGGATGGGGAGTGTGGCGGGATCCCCCTGGGACTGTGGGACCCAGGGCCGGCTCCAGGCACCAGCTAAAGAAGCAGGTGCTTGGGGCAGCCAATACCAAGGGGCAGCACTCCGGCTGCTATTGGGGCGGCACGTCCGGGTCTTCGGCGGCAATTCAGTGGCGGGTCCTTCAGTCCCTCTCGGAGCGAAGGACCTGCCGCTGAATTGCTGCCGAAGAGTGGAGCGGCGCGATCACGCTGCCACGGCTTTTTTTTTTTTTTTTGCCACTTAGGGCGGCAGAAAACCTGGAGCCGGCCATGGTGGGACCACTGTTGCCTCTTAACTCTCTCCAGCCTTGGCTGTCTCTCACAATGCCTTGCTAGTGACCAGCAGCAAACCCCTCCAAGCACTGTGATCACTCAGCACAACAGCATGTGGAGCCCCACACCCAGCTGGATTTGCATGAACGCTCCCAGAGCCACTCATGAATCACACAGAGAAAGGCACCAGAGCCAAATCCCCCCAGCTCCCAGCACTGTACCCTAGGAATATACCATCTTGCACTGCTCAAGATGAGCAGTGCAAATTTATTAATTGGTTCACCACATCATCAATGGAAAGTGAATATACACCAGCCTTTGTACTCTGAGCAGATTTGCTCCACACTTCATACAAACTCACTGATAAAGATAAACAATTAAACAAATTTATTGACTATAAAAGATAGATTCTAAGTGATATTAAGCGATAGGCAAAAAGTCAGAGTTAGTTACCAAAAGAAAAGAAAATATAAGCACGCAGTCTAAACTCTCAACCCTATTAGACTGGACAACATCTAGATTAAGCACTTTTCTCACCCCACTGGATATTGCAGTCCTTAATATACAGGTTTGTTCCTTAAGCCTGAGCCAATCTCCTCCATTGGAGTCTTGTCTTCTTCTCAGTGTCTTAGTTGCTTGCAGTGTAGGTGGGTGAAGGAGATAAGGCCCAGCACATAGCCTCTGCATTTGTTTTATACCCTCAGTCCATGTACTTGGAAAACCACAAGTCCAGGCATGTCTGGGGGCATTGCTGAGTCTTGAGGCAAGGTTGATCAATTCCCCTGGTGTGGCCTCATGCAGGTGAGTCATTGCATTGTAGCTCCCTTGCCGGACAAGGGTTGTTGATGGTATGTTTCACTCCCATGAATGAGCTAATATCTGGCTGATTCCCCAATTTACAGTATGTTTTAGTGACAACCATACAACACAATTCTCATAACTTCAGATGCCTTAATGATAGACATATATGGATAGAGAAATGCCTTTCAGCAGATCATAACCTTTCCCCTGATGCCTTACAAGGCATGCTTTATATGTAAGATCACGATTATATGAAAATGTGGAATATGGGGGTTACAGTACGCTCCCCCAAGGTATAGAATATCACAGCGGGGCACTTCCCCCATCCAGCGCTTCTGCCAGGGACTCAGGTAGCACTTCCCCTGTCCCACAGCTTCTGCTGGGGATGGGGTCGGAGGGCGCTGCGGGGGAGTGTGTGTCTTCCCCACATCCTGTGGCTTCTGCTGGGGATGGGGTCGGGGCCCCTGGGCGGGGCTTCCCCCGTCCAACGGCTTCTGCTGGGAACGGGGTCTGGGGCCACTAGAAGGGGGCTTCCCTGCCCGGCACTCCCTGGCTCCAGGCTTCGGCCACCCAGCAGTGGATTTTTTCCAGGGGGCACCAGTTGGCCATGGCCCCTGGGCACGGGCCCCATCAGCCCAGTGGCTAATCCACCACTAGCTGTCAGGGATGGTCTAGATAATACTTAGTCCTGCCATGAGTGCAGGGGACTGGACTAGATGATTCTATGAGAGAGGAGAGACAACTGGACTCCATGCTGATGTCCTGCAAGCAAGGATGTCTCTTACATGTGGGTAGCTCATGTAATTCCATGGCATCTTTTCCCCATCCCTGGACCCTGCAGAGGGCTCCCTGTATTGTCCAGGGTCCATGCAGGTGAAGGGGGTGGAATCATGGCAAGCCGTAGAAGACAGAAGGTGACAGCAAGGGCTTCGTTGGAGGTATTGCACCCCCTCTCACCCCAGAGAACTAATACAGCCCTAAACTGATCTCCCCCAGGGCCGTGAGAGCAGTTGTGGCTGCAGGGAGTCACTAATAAAGTGGCTTCAATGGAATCACCCTGGCAGGGAGTGCAGTAGCAACCGGGGCTAGAGCCATGGTGGAGATATAGGACTCTGCATGGCTGGTCCTGGCCACCCATGGATCTTGGGGCATTTACCAGCTTTTGTGCACAAAAAGTGCAAGCCCCACCTCCCTGCTGGGAAATTCAGCCATGAACAGAGGGGAGCATAAGCCCTCAAGCCCTGCTTATCCTACATTTAAGAGGTGCCTGGGCCTTGCATTGGCCATCTACACGGGGGAATTTCACCCTGAGATCATAAGAGTGGGAATTGCAATAGCTAAGACAAGAAGTGATTAAAGTCTGAATTAGGAGTTGAGCAGAGGCAGGTTCAAGATGAGGGCAGCTCAGGGCCGGTACAAGGAAGTTTCGCGCCCTAGGTGAAACTTCCACCTCCCCGCTCCCCCTCCGCCCTGAGGCGCCCCCCCCCGGCAGCCCCCCCCCCCCCCATGAGGCCCCCCCCCCCCGGTGGCAGCTCCCCCCCGGGGAGCTGTGCGGCAGCTCCCCACCCCAGCTCACCTCTGCTCCGCCTCCTCCCCGAGCACGCCACCCCCGCTCTAATTCTCCTCCCCTCCCAGGCTTGTGACGCCAAACAGCAGATTGGCGCCGCAAGCCTGGGAGGCGGGAGAAGTGGAGCGGCGACCGCGCGCTCAGGGAGGAACGCTGTAAAAAAAAATTGGGGGCACCACTTTTTGGCGCCCCCAAATCTTGGCGCCCTAGGCAACCGCCTAGTTCGCCTTAATGGTAGCACCGGCCCTGGGGCAGCTCCATGCAATGAATTTCAGGGGGTGACGGGCAGACTTCCACAGAAGGGAGATCTGGGAAATGCTCGCATGTTCATGTCTACCTGAGCCAGAAAAGTCTCCTTGTGGTTTTAGTGAATAAAAACAGGCCACTATTTTCAAAATAAAGAATTTACTAAATACTAGCATGTAAGTACCTGAGTTATAATTCACCAACCTTTTTTCATCTAACAACAAACACCACATTCTTTTCACCATATGGAAGCAGAGAAACAAATAATTTGATTTATATTGTTTTAAATTAGACTTTAAACTCCTATTGCAGCAGAAGACTGCATGGAATAGTCTCTTGATGCTACATGCATTTTCATCCAAGGGAAAAATATAATCTAGTCTCTGGTAAATTTCCAAATAAATGAGAGTTTTGCTAGAAGATTTAGGTTGTTACTTTTTTTTTTACTTGTAAACAGAGACATTTTAAAGCTCTCCTTAGCTATTTTATAACAATTAAGAAAGTGATTTCAAGAGACCACAGTTCCTGGATGACAGCCCCGCACTTAAAATAAAATGAATACATCTCAGAATTATGAACATCTTCCTGCTTAAAAAGCAAGTGAGAATCACTCATCATTCTGAAATCCATTAGCACAGAAAATCAAGGGCCTTTTCATCTCTCTACAGCCAAATCTGTATTATCCTACTTTCAAATATTAAAATTTGTGGAACTTTTACTTCCTTGGGTGGTATTTGGGGATAATTAGGAGTGGCCCTGCTAATTAATTCTAAATTATCTTAATGCATAATCAAAACTGCTGTTTTAATGTGGGTCTTTTTAAAGCTAAGACACTACTGCACCTTTGAATTCCTTCAGCTCTAAAGGAGACTGACTGTTGGTATCATTCTTAGAACTCAAACATTGGGAAGGAAGGTCGAGTGGCTAAATGATGGTGCTGGGACTCAAAAGCCCGGGAGCCAATAATCCCCCACAGTGCAACTAAGCCTGGAGAGGATGAAACTGGGCTGAAAAAATGTGCTTGGACATGATCTTTAACAAGCCACTGAAGCTTTTGGTGACCTTGTCACTGCCAGCCCCATAGCAGCATTCCTTGGTAAACACGCTTCCTCATTCATTGGCCTTCCACCTAACAATGTGTCTGTATCAAGAAAGCGTCCAAAACGGAACCAGTATTGATAGAGGATGGTTGCACTGTTCAACTACGAATATCCTCATTACTGATCTTGTCCTGGCACTTAAAATGGAGCTGTCAGTCCAGTGCTCTCAGCCTTCCTCAGTGCCCATGTTTCAACTACCATCTAACAGAGCTGGTCTAGGCAGGATGCTATGGAGCTGCGGCTTCACAGCAAGCTTGCTGCCATGACGACTCCACATAGGCCACCAAAGGGCCAAGGATAGAAAGTTAAGCAGTGAGAGTGTAAAAAGCCGTGTGGGTGGAGGGAATTGCCACTGGTTTATGTGAAGAGCATTCAGTCTCCATGATCTGGCCAATCTTTTGTCTCCAACACAACTCTCAACAGAGGTTGCGAATAGTGAGGGGGGGGGGATTGTGTGGTTGACACTCGTCCACAAGGAGCTAGACTGAACTCACTCTCAGAAGTTGGTCCAATAGAAGCTATTACCTCACCCACCTTGCCTAAGATCAGCCCTTGAAATGACAGGAAAAGGAGTTTTTAGGAGAGAGATATATATAGGCCAGATTTTCAGAACAGCTCAGCACACAGCAACTCCCACTGAGCGCCTTTGAAAATTTGTCCCTTTAATAGCAATATATAGGTATTACCTTATTTTCAATTACAATCTGTTGCCTAATAGCTGTCTGCAGCAATCTTTAGCATTTACAATATTCAAACAGCTGATAAACACTAACAGATCAGTCCTCACATCACTCCTGGGAGGTAGTATGTATTCATATTCTCATTTTACATTTGGGGAAAATGAAGCTCTAGGGGCCAATTTCTTCTCAGCTGTAGTTCTAATGATTTCCATGGCTTACCCCAGAGATGAATTTGGCCCAATGAGGTTCATAATTTGCCCTGTAATACCCTGACCTCCAAGACAACAGTATTCCTAGACCCAAGCTTTCAAAAACCACAAGTCAGGCTCCAAAATCACTTAAAAGTTATAAGATTTCAAAATATTAGACATTTTGGGGTTTTTTTTTATTTCCCCTTGAGTTTCTGGGCCTCTAGGATGCACTATCTTCACATTTTCAAGATTTTCTCTGAAACCATGTGGGCTAGAAACCTGTTTTAACAGAAAAAGTGAATGCTGAGAGTCTCATGCATTCCCATGACTCTAGCAGCTGAGGCGTTAAGAAAAAACGTTAAATATTGTTAGACTAGTGTTAAAGGTGTGAGAGCCGGCAACATTGACTCAATCTGTGTGGATAGACACCCAAGCTCCATTAAAGCCAGTAGGGCTCTGCACTGGTGCAGGGCATCCCCCTGAGTGGGTCTGATTGCAGGATGTGGCCCCAGTGAGTAACAGAGATGGGCTCAGAACTCAGGGGTTCTGGGGTTCTGTACCATAAGGCCATGAAGCTTTTCTCTGAAGGCTATCATATTTCTGCCACAGCTGCCCCTCCAGCTAGAGCCCCCAGAACTCTTTGACAGAGGCTAGCATTCCGAAATCAAATGAAAGTTTAGTCTGAGCCCTGGTCCAAACTTAAAATTTAGCTTGACATAGATATGGTGCTCAGGGGTGTGAAAATACACATCCTGCCGACCTGACCCCCGATGTAGAAGAATTGACCTAACTCTAGTCGCACAGGGTGGCGGTGTTCCTACAGTGATAGAAACGCCACTTCTGTCATTGTGGTCTGTGGGTAGGTCTACACTTACCCGGTAGTTCGGCGGCGAGCGATCGAACTTCTGGGTTCGACTTATCGCGTCTTGTCTGGACGCGATAAGTTGAACCTGGAAGTGCTCGCCGTCGACTGCGGTACTCCTGCTTGGCGAGAGGAGTACTGCGGAGTCGACGGGGGAGCCTGCCTGCCGCGTGTTATTCACGTGGCTGAAGTTGCGTACCTTAGTTCGAATTGGGGGGTTAGTGTAGACCTGGCCTGATCTACACTGGAGGGTTACGCCAGCATAGCTATGGTGCTGCAGGAAAGCAGCCGCTCCCCTGAGATTAGAAAGACAAGCAATCAGATTAATGACTCAAATGACCTAATTTCCCTTCGTGTGTGAAATATTGTAGGTTACAGAGCTCATTAAAGGGGGAATTCACGCACCTTGGATCTGACAGTGCCTTTTTAATAGCAAAGACTTTTTTGTTCCCAGTACCATACAACATCTGTAAGTGAAATAAAAGCAAATGTTTATACCTTATCAAATAATGCCACAATATTTTTGGCATCTATGTCTTATTGTTAAAAGGTACACGACTCTCAAACCATACCTTTTAATACATTTGTGGTTTCATAGTTGTAAGATTACCATCCAGAAATATGCCAGTTGTTAAAAAGATGTATGATACTTTTTTCTGCGGTTACAATGTTAAACAGCAATTACCTACCACAGGGGTAGTCAACCTATGGCATGCATGCCGAAGGCGGCACGCGAGCTGACTCTCAGTGGCACTCACACTGCCCGGGTCCTGGCCACTGGCCCGGAGGGCTCTGCATTTTAATTTAATTTTAAATGAAGCTTCTTAAACATTTTAAAAACCTTATTTACTTTACATACAACAATAGTTTAGTTATATATTATAGACTTACAGAAAGAGACCTTCTAAAAACGTTACAATGTATTACTGGCACGCGAAACGTTAAATCAGAGTGAATAAATGAAGACTCGGCACCCCACCTCTGAAAGGTTGCCAACCCCTGACCTACCATCTATGCTAAAAGTATAGGAAACTTGTTTTCATGAAAAATAACATGCTAGTGAAGAAGATTCAAGGAAAACATACCTCAGAGAGGCTTTGAAAACATCCAGTGTGAAGGAAGGTGGACACATCATCATCTCAAGCAGTCATACAGCACTTAACAGATTTTAACTGGCTCAAGCTCACAATACCCCTGGGAGGTAGGATATTATGATGTTTATTGTATCGATATCAGCCCAATTCTTCTCTCACTTACCAGTGGATCTCCATTCATTTCAGTGGAATCATTGCTGATTTTCCCCAGTGTGAATGAGAAGAGAGTCAGGGCCCAATGAGGGTAAAACACAGAGATTACATGAATTCTCCAAACCTATGGAGCTGGGACTAGAATTCAGAAGGCTCCTAGTACCTTGCTCAATCCACTAGACTTGCTGTCCTCATCCATTATGGTAGGGCTGGGGAAGGCTCCATTTTTAACTGAAGTTCATTCTTCACTATTAGGCCCACATCCTCAAAGGCAGTTAGGTGTCTAACTCCCATCAGAGTTAGCTCTCTGAGGCTATGGGCCTTAGAGAACATCTCCATCAGGCAAAGTCAACTTAAGTGATATGGCCTTAAGGAAATTACATATCCCTACACTTCCCTGGCTCTACAAATACACTCTGCCATGTAACTTACAGGAGCTAAACAACTAAAAGGCACACTCTAGAATGACTGGGATTAGGGTCAAGGGCAAAAATCTGTCTGGGGATTGGTCCTGCTTTGATCAGGGGGTTGGACTAGATGACCTCCTGAGGTCCCTTCCAACCCTGATATTCTATGATTCTATGACATATGGCAAGGGGAAAAAAGATACCAGGTGAAATCCTGGCCCCATTGAAGTCAATTGCACAACGCCCATTGACTTCAATGAGGGCCAGGTTTTCACACCTCATCTTTGTCAAACAACAACCATCTGAGGCTAAAGACTGAAATATTTTAGGGTAATGATCATGTTCTTAATTTTTTTGAAAGCATGGATTATACGTGACCTTGGTGCACACCACAAACTGCAGAGAAAATATAGATTTGCCCAGAGGTGCACACAGTAAACACATGAATCCATGGCTTCAGAGTGCTATAACTAATGTTAAGTATCAGAGGGGTAGCCGTGTTAGTCTGGATCTGTAAAAAGCAACAAAGAGTCCCGTGGCACCTTATAGACTAACAGATGTATTGGAGCATAAGTTTTCGTGGGTGAATACCCACTTCGTCAGACTAATGTTGTACCTATAGAGCCAGGGTTACTTGTTGGAAGAGCTGGCTAGTGGCCTAACCAATGAGTTTCAACTACTTATGCTGCAATTCATAGAATCACCAGTTGGAATCGCAGTAGGACTGATTCAGTCCTTCATCCTTCAAAGGCACAGCAAAGGAGTTCCGTAAGCTTTATTGCATGGAGGTCATTGAGGCCACTGGAGCTCCGTGAGTGTGTACTATAGTGGTCTGCCTACCTGGAGTCAGCTGCACGAATGAGCCGTAAGCACTTAAAAATCAGGGAACGCAAAGATAAATAGTGATAAAGACACTGACTTCCTCTGTAAAGTGCTGATGATCTACTGATGAAAAGTGGTAAGAGGTAGGGATGATTATTAATTATTATTATTATTATCATCAAGTTTGATAGCAGAACCTTAGTTCTGTCTGCTTGCACATATGTATTTTGGGTGAAACTCATATTTTGAGGGCTCATATATCACTGAAGTGCTGTGTAGCCCTTGTGCTGACCTGAATTTCAACACATACATATATACATACATATATACACACACACTTATGGTTGAAAAATGGTTTCCATGACAACCCTTCTGTTTTCACATGCCCATACCATAACCCTGCCTATAACTTTTTCAAATATTCTGTAGTTTTGATGTTTTCCATGTTTCCACCAAAGGTGAATTCGTTGGAACTTCGTTCCTCATTACCATATGCCAGACCACTAATCTCTTACCTCATCAAGATCCCGTTCTGATACAATGCTGATGAGAAACTGGAGGGCATTTAGAGATGGTTTATGTAGATGTAAGCAGAGTCAGGATGAGCTCTACCCTGACATCTGGTGGTGAATTATGGCGAGTGTGGAAAAGAACTCCAGGGGCTGATCTTGTTTGCATAGGCCCACCCACTCGCCTGGCATGAAACACAGCAACTGAAAGTGGTTACTTT
>NW_020664587.1:3763851-3779320 GCF_002925995.2 Terrapene triunguis | reverse complement strand
CCAGGATCCCCAGAGCTTCCCCTCTATCCTGCAGCCTGTCCCCTCCTGTCCTAGCTATGATAGAAAGATGACTTTCTCCCCTTGCCCGCCCCTCATGGGCCCGACCTCTGCACCGCTGTATGTGAAACTATCTCTGGCCAGACTGGCTCCCTTCTGATCTGTAAAGTTGCACCAGTCAGGTTTTCGTGGTGAGGGAGAGCGATGGTTTCTTGGTGCATTCACTTTTCTCTGCCCTGGTTCAGGTCTGATCTCTGCAAACTTCGGTGTATGCATTGGTGCATGTCTGGAGCTACAAACATCAGCCAGTAAAAAAAGTCTTTTCAGTTTAATGTGGTGTTGCCGAGGCTATTGAAGTTGGTCCAGATATTGTCATAAATTGTCACTTAGCTTATAGAGCATCAGAGCTTACTAAACCTGCAAAGGGAAAATGAATAATGAGATGGAAATAGATGATGTTGCGTTTTTTAACTTGTTTATCTCTTTTAAAGTACATTGACAATTTTCATAATTTCAGTTATTCAGTTGCCCCGAAGAGAGAAATGTAATGCCCTGTATCCTTTTTTAAAAGCTTCTGCACTAATGACTTGTATTATCATGTTTTTTGTGGTTTTCCTTGCACTTTTTATACAGGGCTGTCAGCCTGTGTTGCTTTAAGTTACTGAGATCTGAAATGACTCATTGCAAACTTTCATGGGTCTATATATGTAGTCTTATAAAGATCTCACAATCTCCCTGGTTTTTACACAGTTTCTCTCTCTCTGCTGGCCTCCAGTTGTTTTGTAGTCTTTGCTCTGATCTCTGTTGTCAGTCTTGCGGTGGGGCAGCCTCTTCTAGTGCACTTAATTAGCACATTTATCTGTCCATTAGGCAGAGTAGAGATCAGCTCAAAAAGCAGTGTTTGTTCTACACTGAATCTTTAATACTACCTAATTCATTCTAATACTGCTTCTGTAATAATGGTGTTTCTATTACAAGACCAGTTCTGTGATGATAGTACTTTTATTCTAGAAACAGCTATTTACCAAGAGTGTTGTTATATGAGAAATGAATATATAATAGACTCCTAACTCACTTTACTTACAGATAATTACTGTGAAAGGCTGTTAGACTCACTTTTTAATCCATGTTTGCAGTGTTGTTGTAGCCGGGTTGGTCCCAGGGTTTTGGAGAGACAATGTTGGTGAGGGAATATCTTCTGTTGGACCATCTCCTGTTGGTGAAAGAGACAAGCTTTTGAGCTATAAGCTCTTCTTCAGGCCAACAGAAGATGGTCCAATAAAAATTATGTCACCCACCTTGTCCCTCTTTTTATCCCATGATAATTGTTGCAATGCTTACTAGGCTATACTGTGACCATTCCTTAAAAAAAACAAAAAAACCTCCCAATTCTCCTCCCCATCCTGCTCCCAAGTAGTTACTATTGTGGTTATGGTGCCACTGCAAATTTATATTCCAGACTAACATAATATGATAATTTTAACTACGTTCTTCTTTGAACAAGTTTCAGACCACAAGAATTCCTAAGTTTTATCTTACTAGCAGCTTAATAAGCTATCAGTTTTAACAGTTTGTTCAAAATTAAACGAGTTTTATGCCAATTAAAATAGCGAGTTGAAGATAAAGTTCCAGCCAATGTATGTTATGTCTCTGTAGACCCCAAAATAGGCTAGTTGAACTCACTGAAAAGACTACGTGTTAAAGACTTGTGAAGAGAATACATTTTCTCTGCGCCAGACTAAACATATTTAAATACCGTCATTTCTATATAAATGCCTGTTAAAGATTAACACACAGTGAAAAGGGTAAGCTTATAGTGCACTAGACAGTAAAATGCAATCAGAAGTTAACCTCTCTGTAAGAAACAAATGTGTTGAAAATAATACCTTTTCTGTGTATCTTAGAAACATATTATTTTGTTTTAGAGGCAATTTGCCAGAAAAATCCGTAAAGCAAATGTTTTTTAGGAATTGTACTTTTCCTGAAGTGAAGCATTAAACCATGTGTACAGCAAAGTAATTTGTGCTGTTTTTCTAATTTAAATTCAAGTTATGGTGTTTAGGAAAAATATTTAGTTTACTTTATTGACTGGAAAACAGGATAACTTGGAGGTAATTTGTATTTATCGAGGAAATAGACTTGTAGCCAGGCATAAAAAACATATCAAATTAAAATAGTTAAAATGGAAGTTCTTCAGTCTACTATTTTTGTCTGATTCTCATCTTGGTTTTAATGTCCCCAAAATGTTTATATGAAGTGTGATGTTGAGTTATGCTACTAATCTTTTTTAAAAATGGATTTCATATGCCATGGTTCTTGGAAAGCCAGCATTCCTTTAGATTTTTATTTATTACTGCAAGGATTGGTGATAGCCATTAAAGCCATCAAGGTTTGAAAATTTTCCAGACACCTCCTAGTGGGAAGACTAAACCTAATAGCTAGCAGTAGATGTAAAATAGAAGGTTTGGGTTATCAGGATCCAGAGAAAAACACCTTGGGGCTGAGAATTTTACTGGTGGCTCTTCCGGGAACCAGGTTGGGGCTTCATTTCATATTAGCCTCCAGAAGGGAAAAAGAGCTTTCTCCTGGCTGCTTTGCAGCCTCCAGGCTCTTCCCCCCACCCCCCCCAGCCTAGAGCTTCCTGACCTCTGGGAGTGGAGAGGCCTCTACTACTATAATGCCCTTCCCTCAGCCTCTGTGGTTTGGGTCCTTTCCTCCTATGAATAACTTCAGTACCTAGCTTTCTTGCTATTGATAATTCTCAAGCAGATTTCTTTCAGGAATCTGTTTCACTGATGCCCACAAGGGTCTGAATACAAAAAAAGAAATGTTGACCAGAGCAGTGGTGTTTTTTTCACTCTGCTGGTGTTTTGCAAAGCTATGAGCAGCAGCAGCAGAGCCACTGGAGCTGTAGACTGAGGAATCAATTTACGCTCAATTCATATTTAGAAGGTCTTCACAAGCATTAGGGCTAAAATCAGTGGGGGATTTTTTTCCTAATTGAGGCTTAGATTCTCACTCACCTTAGCAAGCTTCCTTCTTGTCTACAGTGAGTAGGTTTTATGTTTCTTGGATGTAGTTAAGGTTGAAAACAGTCCCCATTATCATCTCCCCTATTGTCCCTGCTCATAAATTTCCAAAATCTTTGAGTCTTCTACGCAAAGGCATTTGTGTAGTGGTGTGTGGTTTTGTGTATGTGTGCTGGAACAGCCTCATCAGTTATTTTTGAGAGAAGGGGATAAGAATGTTCACTTTCCTCTACCTTTTTGAAAACAAACTCTAGTTTATACTTTAAAAAAAACAAAAAACAAAAAAACCAGGGCTATGTCAAAAATATGAGGAACTGAATGAAGTTCAGAGTGAAACTTGGCAGAGACGTAGTTGTCAAATGAGCAAGAGAGCTGTTGCTTGTGGGTGTGTGTGTTTGATTTGACATAGTAGGAGAATTTGAAAACGGCATATTGTGTGTGGAGTACACTTTTTTTGTTTTGTTTTTTGTTTTTTGCTAAGTTGTGAGGTCTGTGGTGGGCTGAAAAAAGGGTGTAAATTGCACCAACTTTACTTCTCTGAATTTGGGACACAGTAAAATTCAACTTGGCCACTATCGACTTTAGCTTGGTTGCTATTTTAATGTTTATAAAGTCAGGGTTGTATTTTTAATTTTTTTTTAAATCTAAGACTAGTATATAAGTTCCCACAATTTAAAGAACAACTCCAGTTTTAAAACTAGGATAAACAAAAGTGAAACTGAATTGACTGATTTCCATTCTCCAAGCTGAGATAAATATAAAAAGTAAATGAAACATGAATAGTGATAATTAAACCAGGTTTTTAAAATGCTTTCACTTTTAATCATCCAAAGTACCTAATCACATCTTATTTTAGCTAAATACATAGCCAAGCCTAGAAATAATTTGAGTATCTTTCAAATAATATACATTACGTAAGTAAATGTAGAAATTCGTAGTGCATGAACATAACTCTTTCATGCATGGGGTAGATTTAAGGTTATTTGATCAAGCTTTTAACGTTCATGTTTTTTGACTTCTGAATATTTAACTACGCTACATTAATGTTCCATAAATAGTGTTTTTTTACATTTGTTAGAGAGAGTTATTTAAAATTACCATTAAAATTGAACTCTAATGGAGGAAATAAAACATGCTTCATAAGAATCCCATTTAATGTTAAATATTTCCCTTTTGTAAGCGTTTTAGCCCCCCCACACACACACACACCTCACTTCCCTATAGGGTGAAAGGTGGCAGCTGTTTAACAGCTTGTAGCATTTCATTACAGACCATTTAGAAAACCATGGCTAATTGAAACTGCATGGTGAATTGAGATCGAATGTAATTACTAGAGATAAAGAAGGGATCCCTAACAATCACTAATCTTCCTGGGTTTATGTGGCCTGTGGAAGATAATCACCTTCTTACTTTAGGTCCACCTAACATCATATTGATGCACTGGCTCAGTTCTGACTCTGGTGTTAGGAATGTGTGAAGTGTTCTGAATCACTAACACTGCTTCCTGCAATACTCTTGGTTTTACTTGGTTTTTCATCCATGCCCAACCCTGCTGAGTTTGTATGATGTATGAAGACTGACTACCACACCAAGAATTCTGAAGTCCTCCTCCTGATACTGAAAAGGTTTCTCTCCCCATCCCCTTTCCCTGACTAGCCCCATCCTTAACCACATATCAGGCTCACCAGGCTTCTGGTTGAGAAGGCCCTTCTGAAACCCATTCATGCAGCCCGAGTAATCTGGGGACTGACACAGTGTACCCTTTTCCAGTGGGAGGAACATGATGCCGTTTGGACTGTGTTGACCCACAGATCCTGAGTTCAGGAGTATTTGCATTTTATGTATAGGTTTGTTCTTTGGGGGAATTCTTGACAGATATGATGAGCTTCATGGCTGTGCACCAGCATTCAAGGTGTTAAGGGCTTTTAATTCCTCTTAATCCATGGAGCATCATTCTGTAATATGTAGTACTGAGAAAAGACTCCTCATGGAGTCAACCTGGAAGCATTCAGCACTGTTTCAGATTTTGACTAGTCTGAGAACTTGTTCTCTTGTATTACTGGAAGGCATGTAAATTATGATCACTTTCAGCAGATATGTAAATGAAGAGGATAGAGTATCTTGTGGCAGTTTCACCCTCTAGTGGCTAGAGCTACACCAGAAAGAAAACTTGGAGGCTGATAGACCCAATTTAGATATGCTGATTTAGCACCTCCATTTGAGTTTGCAGTGAGAGCTTGTTCTTCACAGTTGAGTCTTACTCTTGGGTCGATCCCCCTTACAGCAAAGAGTATGTTGCTTTGTGCTAGGGTACATGGCTGAGACATGTATGATGTCCTCAAGTGTGCCAAATCATGCATGCGCTGTACTTGAGCTGGGGTATGTGCAGGTTTGGGGACAGGGCTTTGTTATAGCAAAGTGAATGCAATATTCTTGCCCTTGCATCGCATGCAGTTTGGAAGAGTGTGTCAGGGATGATTTCTCCTACATCCAAACTTCTAGCCAGGAAAAAGGAGCTCCAGAGATGCTCATTTAGCTAATGTGCTTGTTTGTTGTTGGATATAACTTTTCATGGCTCAAACAGAAAGGAAATCCTGGAGTATAATTTTCATCATGTCTGTTTGGTTAAATTAGCTTAACTTTTAAACACTTTCAGAGTTGTTATAACCATGCTCTGCTGTCCTCTGTGTAAGTGTTTGTCTATATATAATCTCAACTCTCATTTTACAAAGGCATCATCGTGTGTGAACAGTTCCACTTCTTCCCCTTCTCCTCTGCTTCCCCTGAGATATTGCTCTCCTTGGTTGGAATCTGACTCATTCCAGGAAGCTGGGAAAGTGAAATCATTATCACAATTCAGTAAATTTATTTTTGTAGAAAGTTTTCTTCCATACTTACTTCAGCTATGCATATATTTCCTGGTAGGTCAGCAGCCAGCAATTGAAGAATAAATGCTAAGGTTACTTAAGTATTTGATTCTTTCTATATTGCTGCAACATGTGCTGAGAATAGAGTTTTCCTCTCATATAATAATCCGTTGGTCTTTAAAGGAAAGTAGATTTTCCTATGAAAGAAAAGCTGCATAGAGATAGTTTAATTTCAGAAGAATGAGACTTGAGTAAACTGGTTTTTTTTGCCATTTCCCTTATACTGAGAAAGTTTAAAGTCATTAGCTCCAGAATTAAAAGCCTACCTGAAAAGAAATATTTTTAATAGGAAGTGTGCTCCAAAGTTAAACAGGTTTTTTTTTTAAACATCTATGACTTTAGTGCTTATAGTCTCCATGGCCTGGGCTGCTGCTTCCTTTATCTCTGTTCAGACAGCCAACAAAGGTGTCACTTGTGGTGTAAAGTGAAGGCCTGTCAACTAAGACTGTGACCCACCAGACCTGTTCCATGTTGGCCAATGAATAGCTGTCAGTCATGATGACTTCTGGTCACCACTGATCTGGGTTGGATGTGTCTTGCTAACATAGAAATAAGAGGCTCTCTAGTTAGTCTCCTAAGAGGTAGATTTTGTTTGCATTGTATCGTTATTGAATAATGTCTCTGGCTGGGAAGCTGAACAAGTCTCTGTTTTTGTTTTTTTGCAGCCACAGCTTGGCTGAGAATGTGCTGCTGCCTGCGTAACCACCAACTTCCCACCTCAGAGACTGACTCAGGTTTTTATCCAGCGCCGCTCTGGACTATTGAGTGAAGACACAGCATCAGTAGTAGTACAACAGGTTCTCTAGAACTGTGGCTGAGTCAGTCGTTCCACACTTATTAAAACTTCAGTCCCTGCTTCTGCTGATTATGGAGTTCAAGTTTTGCATTTGTCTCATCTGTGAACATTATGTAGCATGCTATTTCTAATGCTGCTGCAGCTCAGTCTTTCATCTAATGCAATTAATGAGGAAAACCAAATAAATAAAAACTCTGATGATTTCTGTCAAGGAAACTTAAAGAATCTAATTCAAGACTTTTCAAACATTTATGTTCTTCTGGGCATGGTAGCTACTGCGCTTCTATCTAAATCCCAGTAAGCTTGTACTCACCTAGAACGGGCACCCAGCAGGATGCCCAATGGACCCATGAAATTCCATGACCTATTGCTGCCCTCCTTTTCAGGGCAAAGGGATAGTTTGGAGATTGTGACGACTGTGGTTTACAGCATAGAATACCCCTTCTTAGATCAAATGTAAGCATTGATGTGAGCGTTTCCCTCAACTTTCAAACAAAGTGGGTGAATTTCCTGGGCTCCTGCCGAGTTGTCATATGGTTCTTAGTCTGGCAAAGTTTGTGTGCTCCTGGCCTGGAGGACAGAAGCCCTATAAGCCAATGCTAATTAAAATAGGCCGAAGATCATCCCAATTTCTCTTCCAGATGATGGCAGCTAGAGTATCTTGCCAGAGCTGCTTGTGCAAATCCTTTCTCTGACTAGGGGCAGTGGCTGTGTATGTGGAGGAGGTGGAAGCACTGTGTGTGCTGCTTAGGGACAGAAACTTTTCTTTAAAAAAAGTGGGGTATGCAAACACTGATGTGTATTGTATTCTTTACTTCACAATAATACCATATTGGTAATACTAGACATAATGAATTTGGCCTGCTTTTCAGAGACAATAAAACAGGACTTATATAAAAGAGGGTACCACACATTTTAAAAGGTTTCTAGAAATGAGTGATGTGTTAACACAGTATATTGTTAAACACTTACTATCTAGAAGTATTACATTTGATATTTCACCTATTTTCTACTGGAGGTATAGAAACAACATCCCTCACCTTAAATAACCTTTTTAGAAGGATGAATCATTTGCATTTTGATGTACTTGCATCATCTGAACCAGAGAGACTTATAAAAAGTGATATCCACCTCAACTGCAATGTTGCTAGGGCAGCGGTTCTCAAACGGGGTCGGGACCCCTCAGGGTGTTGCAAGGTTATTACATGGGGAGGTCGCGAGCTGTCAGCCTCCACCCCAAACCTCGCTTTGCCTCCAGCATTTATAATGGTGTTAAATATACAAAAAAGTGTTTTTAATTTATAGGGGGGGGTCACATGCAGAGGCTTGCTATGTGAAAGAGGTCACCAGCACAAAAGTTTGAGAACCACTGTGCTAGTGGGTGACGCTGTAATAAATCAACTTACTAGCATATAACTTGACATCACCAGAGGGAGGTGTCTGTGTTTGAAAATGCATATTTATATAAAATATTATAAAATTGCTCTTGAACCTTGGATACAATGGTGGGGGTTGAGTATAACGCAGGTGATGGCAGCAACGACAAGCAAATGCACATGGTGGTCCAATTCACTGGTTCCCAATCATTTTATTAAGGCGACCCACCAACTGCATTTAGTCTCTTTTTGCGAGCTACCTGGAGTCCAAATTCATAGGGGATTAACATTATAGGCCATCATCCTTCTCCTCTGCCACTGCCTCTTCTTCACCCTACCCAGGGGGCAACAACCACCTACGGTAGCACCGTCCACCCTGGCATCACAACCCTAATTCTGACTTGATTTGACAGGGGAGCCCTGGGTGGTAGGAGAACCGAGCCCTGCACTCACCCGACAGCACCAGCACCTGTTCTGCAGCAGTGGGTCCAGCTCCCCACCCCGCATGTTGCAATTTAGTATGTGGGGTTGCAGCACCAGTCAGATTTG
This sequence comes from Terrapene triunguis, assembly GCF_002925995.2. Lineage (NCBI taxonomy): Eukaryota > Metazoa > Chordata > Testudines > Emydidae > Terrapene > Terrapene triunguis. The sequence continues at coordinate 3,770,646 of NW_020664587.1, read as the reverse complement.
GCCTAGCCACCCTTCTGTCATGATGAGTTGAAGTGGTCCTACCAAGTTTGAGTGAGTGGCACTGCGGCCTGGTGGGCAGAGTTGCAGACCTTTCAGGTATGGCTCAGCCACTCACTATCATGACAGAGAGTCACTCGGTGTGCCAGGTCACAATGCTTGGAGCTGGGAGCTGGGCCCTTCCCCACAGGATGGGAGCCATCACTGTGGGAGGGGCTCGCTCTCCAGCCACCCGTCTGCCCAGGCCTTCCCTCCACACTGGGCCTGCGACCCACTGTTTGGAAATATTGGTCTAATTCACTTCCAAAATTCCATTTCATCCTACTGTATTATTTATGAAGTGCTGGCAGTGTAATCGGTGCTTTCAAGATAATCCCTGACCCCAAGGGCTTACACTAAAAAAATATACTGTTGCTCTAACACATTCCAGTTCTGTAGGACCACCTGATGTTCTACCATTGCCGTTATACTTTGTAACACTACACGAGGTGGGCTATCATTGCTCAGCATGCACTCTGTCCTGTCAAGGAAGACTGCTGAGATAAGTGCCCCTTACTTGTTTGTAATGGCCCCTTTGATGATAAATGATGATTATAAACAGATGATTAAAAAGAGCATATTAAAACTTGCCATTTGCTCTGTGTACATCGTGCACGTCACTGAACTTGGCCAGCGAAATGAGACTGGCCAGTTTTATGTTTGTTTAGGCAATATCACTTCCTGGTAACTGCACTAGCACAGTGTTGTTTGGCTTTCCAATAGTGCAGGGAAATATCTAAAATCTCCTACTAATAATCCTGCTTTAAAGTATAAAGACACAATTTCCAGGAGGCAGGGCACTGGAGTGGGAGTCAGGGGACCTCTCCTGGCTCTGCTGCTGACCAGCTGTGTGATTTGGGCAAGAGACTTCACTTTTTCTCTGTGCCTTATTTTTCACATCTGTAAAATGATGCTTACCTTCTTTTGGAAATGCTTTTGATGTTGAAGGAGAAAAAGCGCTATGTTAGAGCTAAGTGTTACTAAAATTGATATTCAACAAAACCACAAGGTGGTTGTGTTAAAAAGAAGAGTTACAACAACATAAACTTTCTTGCTACAGTCTCCATTTACAAAAGTTCTGCTAGTTTTTGTACAACATGTTTGCCTTTTCAGAAATCTTTCTGCTCTAAAGGCCTGCAATCAAAATCCAAAGTCATGATGCAGGCTAGGAAGTGCAGTGTGGTTATCCTACGTCCTCTTACCGGGTTGAGTTCTTCAGAGAAACAATTGCTCTCAGAAAAGCTGGCTGGATGCTTTCAGTGCTTTGGCAACATGCTATCACTGTGAACGGCTGAAAGGTGAGGGCGGGGAAAGAAGTTAGTCAATATTCCAGATTATCACATTTAAATTGTAATTTGTCTTTCTGAATTTAGAAATAAACTTTTTTTTGGCCAAGTCAGTTAGACAAGAAAATGACAAGCTATAAGAAACGGTGAGTCTGCCAGCAGTCTGATGAGCTCACTGATTATGCTCTGCTGAACTCTTGGCTAGAGAAAATCTATCCTGCCTTTGACAAAGACAAAGACAAATCAAATCAGGAAGCTGCCTTTTTGAAGAAGTGTTTGCTACCAAAATGCCCCCGTTCAGATCTTTCGTTGTCTCATAATGACTCTGCGCAATATTTTATGTAGAACTTAGACTTTATATAATTGTTTTTTTAATTAAAAAGAGAGGCTCAATCTCCTGAAACCTAGCTTGATTAATGGAAAAAGCATAAAAATGCCAATTGATGTTGGCTTTTATAACCAAATGCAATGTAAAGTTATGAAACCGATGTTGCCAATACTTCTTTGGTTTCTGGAATGTCAATGCAGCATGTAGGCATGATCTGTAACAAATTCCCACTATGGTAAAAGTGTTGAGGACACAGTACTTAAGTACCAGGACATGAGGACAAAATGCTTTTGGCTTCTGGGTAGGGGACCTTGATTGTGGTGTCAGTTGTAACCCACGGTAGCAATACAAGCTGAGAGCCTAATTCTTTCAGAGTAAATATTTTACAGGAACTCTGTTATGATTAAACAGTAACCTCAGTATTCTCTCCCAGTAAGTGCTATTTTTTAAAAAAAAAAATTTAAATTAAAATAATTTAATGAAAGGGCATGGGCAGAGTGTGGGTGGATCGTGCTCTAGATTAAAAGGGAGTCAAGAAAATAAAATGTCATTGAGAATAAGAAAAAAAGGAAAACTAAAAAGCAATAAGGGATAGAAGAGGATCAAACAAGAAGAAATGGGAGTAAATAGCAGTGGCACTGAATGCTGGTCTATAAATAGCATGAGATTGCCTAAAATTAGATTTAGGATTCAAGTACCAAGTGGCCTTTTACCATCTCTGATGATTGGGGTTTATTGTTCATTCCTTGGAGCATGAAGTTCCTTCCAGAACCAATCTCTCACCTTGGTATTCAATTGCTGGTTTATAGATTATAAAATGTCCGTGTCATTGTAGTTAAGCAGTTTGGAAATGCAGCCATTCAGAGGAAGATTCTGTACTTTTTTACTATGATATACTTGCAGGCCCGCTAGAAGGGCAGAACATAAGGCAAAAATTGTTAAGTATTTTTAGTACGAGGAAGATCATTCTGAATGGTTTTTTGCAAAACCTATTTCCTGACAAAAGCGTCCCCTAGACTTTTCAATGCTTTCAGGGTATACCTGTACTGTAAGAGCCTGAATTTTTCACTGTCCTGCACTGTGTATAGAGCAATGTGGGTAGAAAATGCTATTGTTGGTATGAGTGAACAGAGTATTCTGATCTGGTACTGTTAGTCAGGCCCAAATTATTTGCAGCATTTGATATAAGAACTCTTTCTCCATGAAGAATATACTGCATCTAATTTTAGAATCATTTTAAGGTTTAAAATTGTGTTCACTTTAATATATATTTTATTGCAATATAGATATAAAATAACTGCACTGACAAAGGAATTATTTCATGTAATTAAGCCTCATCGTGCTATCACCCTGCGCAATATACTCCCATGGGTTTCCATGGAAGCTCTAATGACAAAATGATTGCAAAATTGGGCCTCTGCCTTTATTCAGATTTCATTTAAAGGCCATTTGAGGTGTACCGTTTGCTTGATGTGCACTCAGCTCCTTCTATCGAAGGTGGAAGTTATGTGATACTGTCCCTTTTAGATGCATGCACATAACTCTTTTATGTAATATAATTTATCCCAAGAGGGGAGGTATGTTTGAGCTTTCAAGTATTGCAATCCTACTTCCCCTGCTGTGTTTGCACCTTTTCTTCTTTAGGGAGCCTGCATGATGCCAATCCCCATTCCCTGAAGAGCTAGCTCCACCTCCTTCTGTTCAGCTCAGGGCGGCGCAAGTGGTGTTTCGACGTGACTTCTTCCCTCTAAAGTGAGCTAAGCCGCTGCTGCATTTGAGGACTGTTTCTTTTTTTAGGGGTCTCTCCTCTGGAAGTGCCAGCTGCCCCTCCAACATCCCATCAGAGTTCCCTCTATCCCAGCCAATGGCCATGGAATCTTTGGAGCCCCAACATTCCATCTCAGCTCCCTTCTCCCCATCCCGAACCCACCAGTTTATGTGGAACTCTTGTGCCCCCCAAGATACTGTCAGAGACCTTCCCTTTAGAGGTACCAGGTGCTGTTTAACCAACAGAGCCAAGTCTTACTTACCTGGTCTCCTTGCTCTTCATCCCCCCTCAGGCCTTTTCCTTATTTCCCCTCCTTTCTGCCTTTCCCTGTCCGCAGAGATGGGCAGAAAAGGAATATAGGGTAGCTCCACAGACACCTCTTTCATTCCAGACAGGAGTTCACGTTGACCCTTCTCTGTAATCTTTAGAGAAGACCTGCAGGGCTTGGTGGATTGCTGAGTGGGACAGGGAGCTGTTCATTTCTAGATCTATGGTCAGGCCCATGTCAGTAGTGAATGAAATTCACTCTCCTCTGGTGGCTCTTTGGTGACCGATGTGAGAGGAGTTAGTGGCCTCTACCCAGTTTCTGATGGGCAGATGCCAAGGTTGCAAAAAATCATCTCAGCTGTTGGCATTGTCAGCTGAAAGGCCCAGGACTGAAGGGGCCATAGAGTCTGAGCTCTCCTTTCCCCTCTGGAGGTGATCCCTGTTGGGCAGGTCTGAAATGAATTTGGAGAGGACACTATGGGTAAAACTTGCACTATGGCTGCCCATGAGCATTAAATGTGTCCAGGGATACAAACGTAATACTGTTCAGTTAATCAAGTCACACTTTTTTTTTAAATAAAGATACTCATAATAAATAAGAATGTGGTAATTGCTGCATTGATATATCTATTTTTTAAGATGATGGGGACTTCCAGTAATGTTTAAAAGTCCTCAGGCACTTCTCTCTTTTCCGAAGATGGAAAATCATTCTCTTTCTTAAGCAAAGTTGCCTATATAAACCAAGGATATAACTGTGTAACAACATAACATACCTACTGGGGGGAAAAAAATAAAAAATGTGTTGCTGGAAACTCCCGGGGAAAAAACCATGAGCTCATTTTATAAATCACAGGTGGCATATTTTATTAATAGCTGTTGTAATCTCTGAATAACTCAACTTGGAACAATTGCCACACTTCATAGTTGCTTAAAATGTTATCTGTTTTAATGGCTTCTTCCATGCTAACCCACAGACTACAAATGCTACATTTTAGAAACTGTCAAATAAGGATAGTTTGTACAATTGGTAACTTTGCTGGAAAGACTATTTCAGAACACACAAAGGTTCTGTAATTCACTTAAAATACACTGAAAACAGTTGTGACATCCGTGCTCCAGCTAATTATGATTGTGCCAGCATTTACTTTAGAGACAAATAAGAGGGGACATGATAAAAATATGTAAAATAATGAATGGTCTAGAGAAGGGAGATTGGGAGCTTCTGGTCTTCCTGTCTCAGAACACAAGAACAAGGGGACATTCTATGAAATTAGAAGGTGGCAAATGAAAACTGATCAAAGGAAATACTTTTCCACAGAATGTTTGATTAAATTGTGAGATTCATTGCCACATTATGTTGTTGAGACTAAAAGCTTATCAAGATTCAAAATTCAATTGGGCAGTTATAGATAAGAATATCCAGAGGTATAAGAACACATTTTGAAGAGATTTAATGCGATCTCTAAACATTAGAAATTAGGAGGAGATCAAATATGGGGGGCAGACTATCCTACAACTGCCTTAGGTGAGCTTCTTGCCCGTTCATCTGAAGCATCTGGCACTGGTTGCTGTTAGAGACAGGATAATGAAATAGATGGACCATGGGTCTGATGCAGTAAGGTAATTCCTATGGGATATAACAAACTTAATCTCTGTCATAAATTTGATTCAGATTATTGTGTTCTTTCAGGTATGTGGGGATGCATATAGATTTTTTTTTTTAATGGCACTCTATACCTGCAATACAATGAATTACTAGCTACACACATTTAGACCTCAGTTCTGTATGCTGATCTGCCCTGGCAGATCCTTGCACCTCAGAGCAAAATTCCTCCTGCATGGGTCAGGTAGCAGGATTAATGCCTTAGACTGTAAACTGCCTGAGGCAGAAAATCATACATATTTTGATTGCCATGGGCAAAATTTTCATAAATACTTAAGTCACAGGGACTTAAGTATTTCCTTTTTCCCAGAATTTTGAAAAGAGCCCAGGACTTGGAGTATATTTCAGTAGTAAAACTCAAATTGTAAACTCTTGAGGGTAAGGACCTTCTCTTCAAAGCTGTCTGCAGAATGCGTTACATGACGACACTCTGAAGCTAAGTAAATAATAAAATAGTAATGCACTGGAACACAGAGATGAAGGTACCATATTCAAGGTGCAGCAACTTCATTGCCATTTTGGAATATAGCAATTCCAAAAGATCCATTACCGTCAACAATGGCTTCAACATATGGCTGCAAAGTAGCTGCTTTGCTATATAGCTAACACTAGATCAAGCAGTCTGTGATTAATTTCCCACAAATCTGAGGTGTAAAACAAGCAAGGGGATCCTTTATATCTGTGCTGGGGACTGCACTGGCCCATCTTCTACCCAGCAGGGCACGGGGACAGTAGCTACCCAAGCAAAGCTTCATAATGCTGTAGTAACATACTACAGAGGGTACCAAAGGCTGCACCCTCTCTCATAGGCATAAAAGGCCTTACACGCAGCAGTGTGCTGTGTTTCTACTGTGCAGGGAGAGCAGGCCAGAAAACACAGCACATCAGTATGGTGGTGGTGGGGTTGAGGCAGTACCAAGAATCAACCACTGTTTTGGCCACTGGGCAAACCCATAATCTCCGAGTAGGGAGCATGCATGGTTTCCCTGTGGTGCTACACACACTTCAGCAGTACAGTTAACAGACTTAAGACATCTTTAAACAAAAAAGTTCCGTATTGCCAACTTCAGGTGTGCAAAAACCACAAGTCAGGCCCCAAATCATGAGATCGGATTAAAAATCCTGTGACTTCAAAAATAATGTATGTGAGGTTCCTTTTATTTGCCTTCTAGTCGGTAAGCCTTTAGGGATCATGTTTTCAATCCTTTTTTAACAGACTTTTGATAATTAAAGCTGAGATTCTCATGTAATCACAAATCCAGGGGCTGGGGTTTTAAGAAGCACAAGCAAATATCATGATACTTGTGATTAAAATCATGACAGTTGACTGCAATGAAGGTTACTATGTTCCCCTCAGATCCTAGCAGAATTTAGGGACCAAAGAGGAGGGAATAGAGAGAATGATGCAGCATCAAGCATCTTAGGTTAGTAACATGAACAAAACTTG
>NW_020664587.1:3739188-3758851 GCF_002925995.2 Terrapene triunguis | reverse complement strand
ACTGTGGCCAAAAGGGCTGATGTGATCCTTGGATGCCTAAACAGGAGAATCTCAAGTAGGAGTAGAGAGAGGGTATTTTACAGGGTGGATAAAAATCAATTATTTTTTTTTTAAATTGGATTTTTTAAATTTAAATTGGATTTTTTTGATAAAATGCTTTTTGAGGAAAAACCCTATCTAAAGATAGTTTTAATTAAGATACATTATAGCTCAAAGATATCTCATTATGGAATAGGGATTATAAATTCTAATTCTATAGTATGAGACAATATATTCATGTAATGTTTAAGAAAAGTTTTGTAAATGAGTTCCAATAGTTCATGGATTAGGGACCCAATTTTAGGGTTCCAGGGGCTTCTCTATAGATTATTTAGGTTAATCTGTGATGCTGTTGCAAAAAAAAGCAAACATGATTCTGGGATGTATTAACAGGTATGTTGTGAGCAAGACACGAGAAGTCATTCTTCCGCTCTACTCTGCGCTGGTTAGGCCTCAGCTGGAGTATTGTGTCCAGTTCTGGGCACCGCATTTCAAGAAAGATGTGGAGAAATTTGGAAAGGGTCCAGAGAAGAGCAACAAGAATGATTAAAGGTCTTGAGAACATGACCTAGGAAGGAAGGCTGAAAGAATTGGGTTTGTTTAGTTTGGAAAAGAGAAGACTGAGAGGGGACATGATAGCAGTTTTCAAGTATCTAAAAGGGTGTCATAAGGAGGAGGGAGAAAACTTGTTCACCTTAGCCTCTAAGGATAGAACAAGAAGCAATGGGCTTAAACTGCAGCAAGGGAGGTCTAGGTTGGACATTAGAAAAAAGTTCCTAACTGTCAGGGTGGTTAAACACTGGAATAAATTGCCTAGGGAGGTTGTGGAATCTCCATCTCTGGAGATATTTAAGAATAGGTTAGATAAATGTCTATCAGGGATGGTCTAGACAGTATTTGGTCCTGCCATGCAGGCAGGGGACTGGACTCGATGACCTCTCGAGATCCCTTCCAGTCCTAGAATCTATGAATCTATGAATCTTTCTATCTACCCAATGGGACTCAGTGCTAAGTCTAGAAGATACCATCAGAGATGCTTAGTTTTGCAGTTCTCAAACTGTGGATTTGTGTCTCCAGAGATAACATGCTTGTTAACAGCAAAAAATGTTTTTAAATAAATAAATAATATAGAGAGGTGAGAAATAACAGACCTCAACCCTATTGTCCCTCTGCAAATTTGTGTACACAGAGTCAGTCCCTTACCTCTCTCTAAAAGTGGAAAGTTTCAAAAAGTTCAATGAATAGAAGATTGTTGAGGGTGGCATAGATCTGGACAAGGAGAAGAAGTCTGGAGATAAATGTGAAAAGGGAGGGACAGGCAGTAGAAACAAAAGTGAAACTGTTTGAGCAGCATATTCCAGAAGTCTTGAGGTCTTTCTGAGTGTAGCCTTCATTGATTTGAGATCTACCATACCATTCTCTCACTAGAAGGGAAAACATATAATGGCAGCAGGCCATAAAAGAGACCCAGTTTGGGTCTCATCTATCTCTGAGTTGTGAAGAATATGTATTAAGATTATAACAACCAACAAGAATGCACTTTTATGTATCAGAGGGGTAACCGTGTTTGTTTTTGTGGATACAGACTATGAGGAGTCCGGTGGCACCTTAAAGACTAACAGATTTATTTGGGCATAAGCTTTCGCGGGTAAAAAAAAACACTTCTTCACCCACTCCATGCATCTGAAGAAGTGTTTTTTTAATCCACGCAAGCTTATGCCCAAATAAATCTGTTAGTCTTTAAGATGCCACTTTTATGTAGAAATCCATGATTAAATTGAGTCTTCCTGACTAGTGATTTAAATCAAATCCACCCTGGTATTTTACCTCTGTATTTGGCACTGGTGCAGTCGCTGCTGGAGTCCCGCATCTAGTTCTGGTGTCCACAATTCAAGAAGGATGAAATTGGAGATGGTTCAGAGAAGAGCCACAAGAACAATTAAAGGATTAGAAAACATGCCTTACTGTGATAGACTCAAGGAGCTCAATCTAAGTAGCTTAACAAAGAGAAGGTTAAGGGATGACTTGACTACAGTCTATAGGTACCTACATGGCAAACAAATATTTGATAGTGGGCTCTTCAGCACAGAAAGGTATAACCCAATCCAGTTCCTGAAAGATGAAGCTAAACAAATTCAGACTGGCAATAAGGCATACGTTTTTAATAGTGAAAGTAATTAACAATTGGAACAATTTACCGAGGGTCGTGGTGGATTCTCCATCACTGACCATTTTAAAACCACAATAGGATGTTTTTCTAAAAGATCTCCTCTCTGAATTATTTTGGAGAAGTTCTCAGCCTGTGTTACACAGGAGATCAGACTAGATGATCACAATGGTCCCTTCTGGCCTTGGAATCTATGAATCCTAGCTCCAGTAGAGAAGGTGGGACATTATAGTTAGATTGGAGGTCCTGAGATCCCTCGTTCCTCCCTCACCTAATGGCTTACTTTTGCTCCTCCCCAGTGCAGCACTGGATGGGTCTATATGGCACTTGAAAGGATTGCACAGGCAGTATCTCTGCTGCAGGCTCCATCTGCCCTTCAGGCAGTTGCTTCCCCTCTCTGCATAGGTAGCACAGAACTGGAAAGCCAACCGGTAGCAGGCAGCAAGTGCTGCAGTGACTTCTTCAGGAGGCCGCCTGAACTGCAGTCCAATGCTTGCATCCTCTATTGACTGAGACCAGAACGGCAGCATCAGTTCTGGCTCATCCTAAAATTCTGAGCTGCCGGGATCTTTGAGAGAGAGGCAAGTAAAACTCCAAAATTCTGAGACTTGCAGAAATATTATGAGTTTCAGCAAAAATGCTCTGCTGACTTTAATGACTAAAACAAGAGTCTACTGGCCTTTGCTCCTGTTGGCCCTGAAGAGTTAGCACATCTTTGGGAGTGGAAGCTGGGTTCTGTTTTTGGCTCATGAACCATTAACCGAGTTCCAGCTGCAGAATCTTCATTGTTGGTGATGCACAGGCCAGAAAAAAAAGCCAGTTTAATTTTCAGCTCCCAGTCAGACTGTGCAAGATTGGAATTAAGAAAAACAAAGCAATATTTTGACTTGTAAATTGAGGGGATTTGATCTGGAGTAATTGAGGAATAAACATGAAACCCCATAATGACATTTGTACAGAATGTCTCTTCAGAGTAGAACCACACTTAAATTTTCCATTCAGACTTTACTGCTTTGTGCCTAGATATTACAGGATAGCAAAGTAGGCTCAGCCTCCTTGTACACCTAAATACAATGGGGCAAAGTCATGGATGGACTGGAAACCACAACTCTGAACTGTCTCATTTGTGATGATATCAAACACTTAACATAATCTTAAGGTAATGAGCCTGCTAGTTATAACATTCAAGTATGTGCCATGTATAATGATGATGTCGGTATTGGATTAGCACTTGAGGCATCACAATTGAAATAACTATAGTCACGTTAAACCACATATCCGACTCCTGCTGTGGCACGCAATTCTTCAGCCTTCTGAGACAAATAAACTAAGTTTCACACAGTTATCTACTCTGTAGAGACCTATCAGATGTGACCTTAAAAACAGAGGAAATCTCTGCTCTTTATGGACGATAAGGAACTCAGGATGTTCGCTGTAATGAGTAGGAGTTCCCTTGATGTCCCTTGCCAGTAAAACCATATGCCTCCATTACTCCTCTGAACAGTGTTCTCCTTTATCTGTTGACCTTCATCTTAAAGGTAGTTGCATAAGTATTGCCCCCTCCCTAACCCTAACCCCCCCCCCCGGGCCTTTTAAAAACAAGAAGTCAAACCCTACCAAAATCATGAGACTGACAACATTAAATGAAATCACAATCTTTTTTTAAAAAAGTGTTGGGTGGTTTTTAAACAAAAATTCTTCTTGTTTTTAAGTCTTTAAGCTACCAGCCTCAATTTGCATGTGATGTTTATCAGGGTAGTGTAGTAAAGAAGGCTGTTGTCTGTAGGACCTCTTCCTATTTGTGGCAGAAGTCGGAAGGTATGTAGTTGGCCCGAGCACGGAAGGAGTCAAAGTACACCCCGCTGGCCGAGACCCTGAGAGCCCAGGGCTACGAGGTCCAGATACACGCCCTGATTGTGGGAGCCCTGGGCTCGTGGGACCCCCACAACGAGCCGGTTCTGAGAGCGTGCGGAGTCGGTCGACGCTACGCCCGGCTCATGAGACAGGTCATGGTGTCTGACATCATCAGGTGGTCCACAGACATTTATACGGAACACATCACAGGACACCGCCAATACTACACTGAATAACTGAGACCGCCGACCAGGGAAATAACCCACTTCCTTCCCTGACGAACCAAGGGATGCACCCGACCCATGTACTTATCCGCTACACCGCTACTGACTTGGACTCCTTATTCATTCCATGGGTGGCATACCCGAGCCCACATATCCACTGACACTTTAAAAACCCTTGCACCCCAATCTGGGTCTATGCCGGTTATGTGATATGTATGTATCTCTTCATCCTTGCAACCGATACGTGTAACCCCCCATAACCCAAGCCTGACCCCAGATGTACAGTACCTTCCCTCTTAACTTGTGTATATTTAATTTTAAACATTAACTTTAATAAAATTTTTAAATACATCAGGGATTGCAGGAAGAGAAAGGATGCTCTCATGCTTAAGGCAGCTGAATAGTTAGGCAGTTGAATACTGTCTCAGGCCTTGGCTACACTTGCAGCTGTACAGCGCTGTGAGGTAAACCTGTCTTCGTACAGCTGAGTAGGGAAAGCGCTGCAGTCTGTCCACACTGACCGCTGCCAGCGCAGTGGTGTGGCCACACTTGCAACATTTGCATCTGTGTTGGGAGCGGTGCATTATGGGCAGCTATCCCAGCATTCATGTGGCTGCAACGTGCTTTTCAAAATGCAGGTGGGGGGGTGGAGTGACAGGGAGTGTGGGGGGAGAGAGAGTGCTTTTTGGAGCATGTCAGCACTCTATTTTGCAAGTTCTGAACTCCCGGCCCCCTCATAGACTCATAGACTTTAAGGTCAGAAGGGACCATTATGGTCATCTAGTCTGACCCCCCGCATGATGCAGGCCACAAAAGCTGGCCCACCCAATTTCCCTTATCTCAGCTGTTGAAGTCTCCAGATCGTGATTTGAAGACTTCAAGTTGCAGAGAATCCTCCAGCTTGAGACCCCTGCCCTATGCTGCGGAGGAAGGCAAAAAACCTCCAGGGCCTCTGCCAATTTACCCTGGAGGAAAATTCCTTCCCGACCCCAAATATGGCGATCAGTAGAACCCCGAGCATACAGGCAAGTTTCTCCAGCCGGACCCACATTTTACCAGCGATGGCACGTTATTGCCTAATTGACTAAAATCACGTTATCCCATCAAACCATTCCCTCCATAAACTTATCTAGCCTAATCTTGAAGCCAGAGAGGTCTTTCGCCCCCACCGTTTCCCTCGGAAGGCTGTTCCAGAATTTCACCCCTCTGACGGTTAGAAACCTTCGTCTAATTTCAAGCCTAAACTTCCCCACGGCTAGTTTATATCCATTCGTTCTCGTGTCCACATTAGTACTGAGCTGAAATAATTCCTCTCCCTCCCTGGTATTTATCCCTTTGATATATTTAAAGAGAGCAATCATATCCCCCCTCAGCCTTCTTTTGGTTAGGCTAAACAAACCGAGCTCCTCGAGTCTCCTTTCATAGGAAAGGTTTTCCATTCCTCGGATCATCCTAGTGGCCCTTCTCTGTACCCGTTCCAGTTTGAGTTCGTCCTTTTTAAACATGGGAGACCAGAACTGCACACAGTACTCCAAATGAGGTCTCACCAGCGCCTTGTATAACAGAAGCAGCACCTCCTTGTCCCTACTAGAAATACCTCGCCTAATGCATCCCAAGATCGCATTAGCTTTTTTCACAGCCACGTCACATTGCCGGCTCATAGTCATCCTGCGATCAACCAGGACTCCGAGGTCCTTCTCCTCCTCCGTCACTTCCAACCTATGCGTCCCCAGCTTATAACTAAAATTCTTGTTAGTCATCCCTAAATGCATCACCTTACACTTCTCACTATTAAATCTCATCCTATTATTATTACTCCAATTTACAAGGTCATCCAAGTCTCCCTGCAGAATATCCCGATCCTTTTCCGAATTGGCAATGCCTCCCAACTTTGTGTCATCCGCAAACTTTATAAGCCCACTCCTACATTCGGTTCCAAGGTCAGTAATAAATAGATTAAATAAAATCGGACCCAAAACCGAACCTTGAGGAACCCCACTGGTGACCTCCCTCCAACCTGACAGTTCACCTTTCAGTACTACCCGCTGCAGTCTCCCCTTTAACCTGCTCATTCATTCACTCACTCAAAGCAAACAGCAAACTGTTTGCTTTTTCTCTGTGGTACGAGCTTTGAAACCGGCACATCCGCATTCCTGCAGTCGGTCACAACGATGGAGAGGATTGGCCACTTGACAAGGTGATTAGTACAGCGCTGCAGGTTGATCCCTGGTACACAGTCACAGGGGAGAGTCGTAGCCACTCCGCTGTATCTCTTATGCTTCTTGGGGAGGTGGAGTACCTGCAGCGGTGTACCCAGGGAGATACAGCGCTGCAAGTGCCCTGCCAGTGTGGACGGGGAGTGAGTTACAGCGCTGGGGGAGGCTTTACAGCGCTGTAACTCGCAAGTGTAGCCCAGGCCTAAGTAAGTGGGAGGCAGTTAATTAAGTATGGAGCACATGGGCCTAAAAAAAAGCCTTAGGAGAGTTCATTGTCAGGTGAGAGGGCTCCTGAGGAGAAAAGAAGATCCAGAGCTGGGGAGCTCCTCAGGAGCCTAAACTAAGGGCTTGTCTACACTGGCACTTTACAGTGCTGCAACTTTCTCACTTGGGGAATGTGAAAAAACACACCCTGAGCGCAGCAAGTTTCAGCGCTGTAAAGCGCCAGTGTAGACAGGGCACCAGCGCTGGGTGCTACACTCCTTGTGAAGGTGGGTTTTTTAGAGCACTGGGAGAGCTCTCTCCCAGCGCTCTGCCGCGACTACACAAGCCAAGTGTAGACTAGCCTCAAGTAAAAGCTCTCAAGGCAGGGAGCCCTGGGAGGAGCCCTGAATGAACAATGGAAAGACTGTCGAACTCCCCAGGCAGAGAGAAGCCTGAAGCCTTACCGCAGCAGGAGCTGCTGCTGGAATCTAGAGAAGTTCATTTTGGGATTTTTGAGTTTTATCTGGGCTCTGAGGAGGGGAAATTGAGGCAGGCCACAGCAGAGATGCAGCCAGCCACAAGAGGGTGCTGGGGAAGTCCCGTCTACACTGCCCTAAAGTTTCTTTGTGATGCTGGATAAGTCACTTAACCCAGACTTTTTGCAGGTGGTCACTAATTGTGTGTTCCTCATTTTCTGTGTGCCCAACTTGAGACCTTCAGGTCTGATTTGCAGAAGTGACAGGTACAAACTGAAGTCAATGGGAGTTGTACTTTTAACCTATAAAGTGCTATTGTAATGCTAAATACTCAGAAAAATCATGTACTTATCCTCTAAATGTGGGCATCCAAAATTATTGGACATTTTTTACCTTAGTCTCTATGCCTCATTTCTCCCTCTGGCAAATCTGGATAATAATAGTGCCTTACTTCACAGGAGTCTTGTGAAAATAAATCAATTAATGCTGTGAAGAGCTCAGATTCTATACTGATGAGCACCACCGAACAGCCTATGAGAAAATTAATCATTCTGTCTTTAGAGCAGGTTTTGAATAGTGTGTAGTAAATGAGGCTGGGGCCACTCAGTGAACAACAACAAGAAAACAAAATATTGGATAGCTGCTCGTTCAGTGAGCACCACTTCTTTTCTGAACCGAATGAGGCAGGAGCCTGGGAAGAAAGTAGTGTGTGATCATGTAATTACAGACTGTATCATAATGCACATGAACAAAGAGGCTGAATTAAGATTGCACAGACAGTTTTACTTATGGCATTTCCTAACTTTTAAGTAGCTGACTTTGCAACCTTACTATTCTTTTAATGTAGTTTTTTAATACATCATCAAGTAGTTCAGAATATGAAAAAGTCAGAGTCCTGCAATTCTCAGGTGCAATTCCAGTGTCTGTTTTCTTAGATATTCTCAATATTTTAAAAACAAAATATCACCCCTTGGAGGCAAGATGGTACATATTTTGAAAACAAAAAGATAAAAAAATAATACTTCGGATGTCATGCTCTGTAGAAGTCCTGACATGGCGATGTCTGTACAAACAGATGAAAGTTACACAAACTTGAAATCTAATAACGTCTAGGATTGACTATTCTGTGCTGTTGGAGCAGCTGCAGTTCATCTTTGTTATATTTGTGTCTGTGGGAACATTTTTGGTGAGTACACCTCTGAACTCCCCCCTGCTCCTCCCCCCCTCAAAATCTTGGAAACACCAAGCAAAGCAAAACTGTGTTGTTGGAACAAAGGCTGAGTTGAGCCCCGCAGCGAGCTCAGCAATAACCAGTTTAGCACTGAGAGGGGTCTTCCTTTTCAACCCCCTATTTAAACAACAATGAGTCCGGTGACACCTTAAAGACTAACAGATTTATTTTGGCCATAAGCTTTCATGGGTAAAAAACCTCACTTCTTCAGATGCATGGAGTGAAAGATACAGATGCAGGCATTATATAATGACACATGAAGAGAAGGGAGTTACTTCACAAGTGGAGAACCAGTGCTGACAGGGCCAATTCAATCAGAGTGGATGTAGTCCACTCCCAATAATAGATGAGGAGGTGTCAATTCCAGGAGAGGCAAAGCAGTTTCTGTAATGAGCCAGCCACTCCCAGTCCCTATTCAAGCCCAAATTAATGGTGTTAAATTTGCAAATGAATTTTAGTTCTGTTGTTTCTCTTTGAAGTCTGTTTCTGAAGTTTTTTTGTTCAGGAATAGTGACTTTTAAATCTGTTATAGAATGTCCAGGGAGACTGAAGTGTTCACCTACTGGCTTTTGTATGTTACCATTCCTGATGTCCGATTTGTGTCCATTTATTCTTTTATGTAGGGACTGTCCGGTTTGGCCAATGGACATGTCAGAGGGGCATTGCTGGCACATGATGGCATATATAACATTAGTAGACGTGCAGGTAAATGATGGTGTGGCTGATGTGATTGGGTCCTCTGGTGGTGTCGCTAGAGTAGATGTGGGGACAGAGTAGGCAACAAGGTTTGCTACAGGGATTGGTTCCTGGGTTGGTGT
Organism: Terrapene triunguis; assembly: GCF_002925995.2. NCBI lineage: Eukaryota > Metazoa > Chordata > Testudines > Emydidae > Terrapene > Terrapene triunguis. Next base: position 3,749,622 of record NW_020664587.1, on the reverse strand, counting down.
TTCTGTGGTGTGGTGTGTAGTTGCTGGTGAGTATTTGCTTCAGGTTGGGGGCTGTCTGTAAGCGAGGACTGGCCTGCCTCCCAAGGTCTGTGAGAGTGAAGGATCATTTTCCAGGATAGGTTGTAGATTATTGATAATGCGCTGGAGAGATTTTAGCTGGGGGCTGTATGTGATGGCCAGTGGTGTTCTGTTATTGTCCTTGTTGGGCCTGTCCTGTAGTAGGTGATTTCTGGGTACCCGTCTTGCTCTGTCAGTCTGTTTCCTCACTTCCCCAGGTGGGTATTGTAGTTTTAAGAATGCCTGATAAAGATCTTGTAGGTGTTTGTCTCTGTCTGAGGGATTGGAGCAAATTCGGTGGTATCTTAGGGCTTGGCTGTAGACAATGGATCGTGTGATGTGTCCAGGATGGAAGCTGGAGGCATGTAGGTAAGTGTAGCAGTCAGTAGGTTTCCGGTATAAGGTGGTGGTTATGTGACGCAAATAAGTGATGGAATTTTCTCCAACCCCTCAGACAGAGTCTGAGCCATTGTGAGCCATAATTGTCTTGTCCATTGCACCTGTCCTGAAATATGGGAGCAGGAATTGTGACCTGTTTAGTGCTTGCAGTGATACAAGAAAGTCTGTTGTAAGTCAGGATTAAGATAAGAGTGCGCGGGTGCAAAAGGTGGTATTTTGGCTACATCAGCTGATGTAAACATCTCCATTTCTGCTTTTCTAAAGGAAATGGTGTTTCTCATATACTGAGCAACTTTCACTTAGTGAACTCAACCCAGGGCTGGTCTACACCACACATTTAGGTCAACATAAGGAGGCTGTGTTTAGGGTTCCTTTTCAGTCCCCTTTCCACAGTCTGGGGAGAACAGCACTGTGCCTAAAAAGCAGGGCCGTCCTTAGGATTCATGGGGCCCTACGTAGAATTATTAAACTGGTGCCCCTATGCCCGACTTGCTCTTAGCAACACAAACATAAGCTTACAGTATTGGAAAACTTGCCACATGCACTTTATTAAAACCAATTTAAAAAAATTAAGCACACTATAATGCTGATGGACTGTGCCCCCCACCCCCATTGCTGACACACATCCTGCTTCGGACGAAACGGGGAGTGGAGGGGAAAGGACGAGGCAGCAAAGGATACCGAGCCGCCCTGCTGGTGAGGGGGATGGGGGAACTGGGTCTCCCCCATGGGTGCTGGTGGGGGATGGGATGGGGCGGGGAGAACTGGGTCTCCCCCAGGGGTGCTGGTGGGGGTGGGGGGGCTTACCTGGAACAAGGAGCACCCACTGGTCAGGGTGTCCATCCACTGGGTGCCAGTGCCGCCTCCTGCCCAGCATGGTCCGGGAACCCCATGCTCCCCAGCCTCTGCAATGGCGGGGCCGGGGCAGGCTCACGGGGTGGGGGGGGAGCTGCATGTGCACCCTCCCACCAGCGCTGCCCCAGGCCCGGCAGGGGCCCGAGAGCGCAGGGAGGAGGCGGGGGCCGCGCCACGGGAGAGCCCAGCTGTGCGTGGCAGCACGGCAACCAGAAACCCCTGGGCCTGCCATCGAGCCTCCCCCCCTCGCACCACCAAGTGGTACAGGCCTCTGGGGGCAGGAGGTGGGACGGGAACGGAGCAGAGTCGCAGCAGGTGAGGGCTCCTCTCCGCCCCCGTCACTGGCAGGAGCCCTCAGCTGGCGGCCGGCGGGCCGAGAGGAGCAAGTGGGTGGGCGGGGGGGAGGGAGAAGGCAGCCCTGGGCCCCCCGGCTGAAAGCAGTTGGGGGGAGGGGCTGGGCTGGAGAGAAACCAGCGCTGAGGGGTGCGTGGAGCATCGGGCCGGGCCAGCACATGGTGCCAGCTTTGACGGGCCGCCCAGGGCAGCCGCTCGGGCCGTCCACCCCAAAAAGGCCGTCCCTGGTCCCGGTGGTGCCCTACACAGCCGCCTCTGCTGCGTATGCCTAAGGACGGCCCTGCTAAAAAGGCCTGCTCTATCACCTCAGGATCTGCCCTGATCTGTGGAAAACGACCATCACCCTAAGGCCGCCTGTGTGCAGAGTTGTGACTGAGGATTGCCAGCAGCATCCTCTGCCTGTCCCCATCGCCCCAGAACTCTGGTGAGTTGATTGGGTGAATGAGTTAGCAGAACAACCTGCATTATGAATGCATTTAAGTGAGAGGTTTTGCAGAGCCCTCCCCGCTCTCTTGCCCAAGCAGCTGGCACAAGCACAGCAGCTGACATAGGTGCAGGATTTGTATTCAAAGTTTCCCTTCTCCTAGGTGAGATACCGACCTGTGCTAAAGAGCCTCATCTGCCCATAGATGTAGTGGTTGTTTAATGACTGCATATATAATGCAGGTTGCCATCACAAGACATATGTTTCATTGCCATCCTCTCTGTTGACACTAATGTGTTCTTCCGAATTGTCTGCCAATGAAGAGTTCACTGTGCCCCTGGCAGGGAGGTTTAGGGGCTGCTCACACTTACCCAAGTGTGACCCGAAGACTAGTGCAGGGCAGGAATTCTTCCCATACAGACCTGTCAGGTCTGCCCACTGCTCATAGGACAGAGCCCCAAAAAAGTGAGGGGCTCAAGTGAATGGTTAAAGGAATTATCAACTGAAATAGCCCCCATCTAGCAATCTGGTACAGCGTTCACTCTGACTAACTCGTACTACATATCGTCCAACTTTTACTTTGTTGTAACGAAGACAGACACAAAAAGATGCTGTTGACTAGTTTTATGCTAGTCCTCTTTGTTACTGTTCTATTCAGGTCATTAAACCATCCCAGTCACATCGCTATTTTAGGCCAGATATTGAGGCTACGTCCTCACTACGGGGGGGGGGGGTCGATTTAAGATACGCAAATTCAGCTACGCGAATAGCGTAGCTGAATTCAACGTATCCGAGCCGACTTACCCCGCTGTGAGGACGGCGGCAAATCGACCTCCGCGGCTCCCCCGTCGACGGCGCTTACTCCTACCTGCGCTGGTGGAGTACAAGCGTCGATTCGGGGATCGATTGTCGCGTCCCGACGAGACGCGATAATTCGATCCCCGAGAGATCGATTTCTACCCGCCGATTCAGGCGGGTAGTGTAGACGTAGCCTTAGATATTCTCAGTCTCTCCTCTGTCCCTGGTCTAGGCTGCTGTGTGTGGACATTACAGTCCACGAGGAGGGGTTTTCCCTGATGTCCTTAGTCCAAATTCCCTTGTCCTGTTGAGCAACATGTTGTGTGTTGGCTGCTGCCTTCCCCCCTTATACCTCTGCCAGTGGCTCCACCGTGTAAATCTTCAAATTCAAAACGAATGAGTTGATTTTAGTTCTTCCTTTTCATTTTTCTTCTGTTTCTTCATGAGTTGATTCAGTCACGTCCTTAAAGTGGCTCATTTTCAGGTGCATTATATGTGATCTTGTCAGCATAAAAGAAAGTTGCAGACTTTCAAGTTCAAGTCTTTGTCTCGGCACAAGAACTTTGACGTTACAATTGCTTCCCTTGTAACTTTTTTAAGTTTCCATTTTGAGACTGAAATTACAGCCCAATATTTCTAATATCAAAAATCTGTCAATTATGTTACAGTCCCATAAATACTTCAATGACAAGTTTAAAAAAATACACAATTTTTCCTCACAACTGTGAGAGGCTCTAACCCATATGTTCTGTGCAAACAGCAGTGGAGGGAAGGGGAAGCCCAGTGACAACCCTGTCTGTGGGGGCCTTGGAGGAAGAAGCAGCATCTTTGTGGTTTTTTTCCTCCTCAATCCAATTCGATGGAAACCCCTGCGACCCTTACCCAGCAGGGTCCAGCTGGGATGGTGTTTGGGGGATGACTCTGTTCTGTGGCATCATCCTTCCACAAATCTGCAGAGCTTTCCTTGAAGAAGACAGTGCTGATGCTGGGGCGGGGCTGGATCTGGGGAATGTAGCAGAGACACTGGGCCCTTCAGCATGTGCATCTGCCGCCTAAAGATCTGGGCATATCCATGGCTTTGAGAGTTGTCCTTTGTCTGCTGTGAGTTGTCCTTTGTCTGTTGAACAAAACTCAACCATCCCATATGGAAGAATGGTGAAGGAAATGCTAAGATCTGAAACTTTAGTTTCCTTGTCCTTACCTGGTTTAACCTGTGTGGAGGACTGTCTGGCCTCTCTAGAACGTGAATTTCCTTGTCTGAAAGAAAAGACCACGTGGGTTGTGAATAGTGGGATATGATGTTCAATGATCACTTGTCCTCATCTGTGCTACCCTCTCTGCATCAGCCAGACTTTCTCAGACATACAAAAATTGTGTTTGTCAGTAAACTCCCTTCTTGGAGACTTTAAAGATGAGTTCTTGTTCATGTGTCTCTCATGTTTCCTGGTGTCTTGCTTAAAACAATATTAAGCATTTCCCTAAGGAATCATAACCTGCCAAGTCTAATGTTTTCCCTTATAGACTCTGGGTTGTTGGCCTATCTTAGAGGTCTATAGGGAAGTTCAAGCAATCTATTAGTTTTTCTAATGATGGTCTCAAGGGTTAGTATGGGTGATTTCATATGAAACCAGAGAGTGATGTGTGTATGTTAATAGCCCTGGCACTAAACTATTGCCAGTCATATTCTGTTTCCTTGCTTCTCTCACAAGTCTAAACATTTCTCTGTCTTTCTCTCTCTCTCTCTCTCTCTTTCTTATTCACATTATCAGATTTCTCATTTCATCCTATTCAGATCTGAAATTTGGTATGAGAATTTCTTAGTGGTCCCTTAGAATTATTGAGGTTGTTCCCAGAGGTAAGAGAGCAAATACTTTTGCAGAAAAAATAATTGGGAATGAAATTTTTGGACCCTGACTTCTGGTGTGCAACTTTGTGCCTTCCTATTACAGAATTGTTTTAATGGTTTGACTTTCTGCCTTCCTTTTTGATGTTAACTGATAATTATGTTAGAAGTAGCACTACTCCCCTTCATCCTCTTACATGTTGTCACCATGAAAAAGATTGGGAAAAATATTGGAACTATGTCATGGAAATTTTATTCTTTATTTATTAGTTCATTGGATTTATTCATGTTACTTTCCTGCCCATTGATGTGGTTTGTTTCAGCCTAGACATCCTACAGTAATGCTGATGTGTATTCATGTCTTAGTGTCAGAATCGAATGCTACATCTAAAGTCAGACAGCTGCAACTGCCTTCCAAACATGGGCAAATACCTAAGTAGCTTTCTTGTAATTACATTGTTCAACGATGAGTATTCATATTTCTGAAAAATTCCACCGGCATATTAATTTTTCACTGGGCTGGGGAGGCCAAGCCTAGTAGGGTCAGTGCCAGAGTCCAGAGGCTTAGGTTGGGGGTCATAGCTGGGGTCAGAGTCTAGGAGCATTTGGCACTGGGTTTCGGGTTCTAGTATCGATACCAGAGGTCAGGAATGGAGCCATGGTTCAAGGGGCAAAGCCAAGGTCCATAGCCAGAGAAAGAGTTAAAGAGCTGAAGCCCAAGGTCAAAGCTGAAGTCAGAGCCCAAGTACCAAGACCATGGGTCAGAACCCGGAGACCCAATACTGAAGCAGGTGTCAAAGGAGGTGTCAGATTCCAAGTACAGAAGTCAGGAGGCAAAGCTGGAGTTGGAGTCCATGTACCGAAGCCAGGGGTTGGCACAATGGTCCTAAATTCTGTGGAAAGGCCCCCGGTTTTCTGCTCCATCCTAGTACTGAATTCTGTGTGAAGCTGGAAGTTTCACAGCTGTGTGGAATGCATGAGAAAACTTTCAATAAACATAACTGTATCTGAATGCCTTCCTCATGCACTTTTTATTGCCACAGAATTCCCAATTTGCAGGGTGCATAAAAATAAAAAGGATTTAAATAGGATTTTTAACATTTAAATTAAAACATGTTTCTTTCCAAAAATAAACCTCTTTAAAATTAACTTTGTAATTATGACAACCTATGTTAAGGCCTAAACTTATTATAATTTATTAAAATCATTTAAATAAATAAAAATATGCAGCATCAAAGAGCCCTCCTTGAATTTTAATGAGTTAAAGGGTGCTGCTCTTTTAATTATATAAAGAATCGGGGGGAAACATCTTTGACTTTTGAGGTCAACGGAAGGTTTATAAATACACTATGTCACATACTGCATTAAGTATATTATTTTCAGTCTTTATATTTAATCAAATGCCGGTATTTACATTTTTCCAATAATGTTTAAGCTATATAATTGCTTAAATAAGATCTAGTGTGTCCTCCTGGTTAGCAAAAAGAAGTAGCAAAATTAGTGTAAAGTACTTTCAGTTGTGCAGAAAAGCTTTTACCTTAATTGCTTTTGGTTTCAGTTTAGCAAGAGTTAGAAACCGAAGGAATCCTAACAATGATATCTATTGGTCCATTACTAGATGAAAATGGTAAAATTATCAGTAATAATGCAGAAAAGGCATAAATATGTTCAATAAATATTTCTGTTCTGTATTTGGGAAAACACAGATGATGTAGTCATATGAAATAATAACACCCTTTCCACTTTGTTAATATCTCAGGAGGATGTTAAACTACTAAATTTAGACATTTTAAAATAATCAGATTCAGATAACTTGCATCCACGAGTCGTATAATTAATGCCAATAAATAGGTTTATAGAAAATAGATCCTGTCAAACTAACTTGATATCTTTTTTCATGAGATTACAAGTCAGGTTGATAAAGGTAATAGTGTTGATGTAATATATTTACACTTCTGTAAGGTAGGGTTACCATTCGTCCGGATTCCCCTGGATGTGTCCGGCTTTTTTGAGTTAAAAATAGCGTCCGGGGGGAATTTGTAAATGTCCGGATTTCCCCCCCATGCAGAGCGCGCGCGGCTGACAGGGCAGCCGGCTGGATCGTGCCACTCGCACGGGGCTCCGGCAGCCAGAGCCCCTCCTCCACTTCCCCCTCCTCTCCCCTGCAACTTGAGATCACTCCCCTCCTCTCTCTCCCTCCCTCCCTCCCCCTCCCTGCATTCGCAGATCGCCGGCCGGCCGTTCGCCTCGGGCCTCCAGCAGTCTGGAGCTCCTCCCGCTGCTCCCCCTCCCCTGCTGCCGAGCGCGCTGCTCTGCAGCACTCTGTTCTGAGCAGCACGGTAAGGGGGCCAGGGGGTCGGAGAAGGGGCAGGGAGGTTCTGGAGGAGGCAGTCAAGAGACAGGGAGCAGGGTTGGATGGGTTGGGAGTTCGTGGGGGGGCTGTCTGGGGGTTGGGGGTGTAAGGTTTTGGGCAGTCAGGGTACAGGTAGTGGGTAGGGTCCTAGGGGGGCAGTTAGGGTGGGGGGGGGTCTCAGGAGGGGGCAGTTAGGAGACAAGGAACAGGGAGGCTTAGGTAGGGGGTGGGGTTCTGGAGGGCAGTTAGGAGCAGGGGTCCCAGGAGGGGGCAGTCAGGGGACAGGGAGCAGAGGGGTTTAGATGGGTCGGGAGTTTGGTAGGGGGGCTGTCAGGGGGTGGGGAGTGGTTGGATGGGGCGTGGGAGTCCCTGGTGTCTGTCTGGGGATGGGAGTGTGGATAAGAGTTGGGGCAGTCAGGGGACAGGTAGGGGGTAGTGTCCTAGGGGGCCAGTTAGGATGGGGGGAGGGTCTCAGGAGGGGGCAGTCAGGGGACAGGTAGGGGATAGGGTTCTAGGGGGCCAGTTAGGATGGGGGGAGGGTCGCAGGAGGGGGCAGCCAGGGGACAAGGAGCAGGGAGGCTTAGGTAGGGGGTGGAGTCCTGGGGGGCAGTTAGGGGCAGGGGTCCCAGGAGGGGGCAGTCAGGGGACAAGGAGTGGGGGGGAGGGTTGGCGGTTCTGAGGGGGGCGGGAAGGGGAGGGAGTGGAAGGGGCGGGGCTAGGGCAGGACTGGGCGGGGCGCCTCCCGTCCTCTTTTTTGATTGTTTAAATATGGTAACCCTATGTAAGGCATTTGACTGGATACTGCATGACACTTTGAAAAAACTAGAATAATATAAAATTAACGTGGCACACATTAAATGGATTAAAAGCTGGCTAACTGATGGGTCTCAAAATGTAATTCTAAACATGGAATCATTACAGAGAGGGTGTGTTTCTAGTGAAGTAGTGCAAGGATTGGTTCTTGACCCTATGCTATTTAACATTTTTATTAATGACCTGGAAGAAAATGTAAAATCTTCACTGATGATGCAGATGACATAAAAATTAGGGGGATGGTAAATAATGAAGGGGACAGGTCAGTGATACAGAGTGATCTGGATCGCTTGGTAAGCTGGGCTCAGGCAAACAATATGCATTTTAATATGGCTAAATGTAAACGTATACATCTAGGAAAGAATGTAGACCATATTTATATGATGGGGGACTCTATCCTGGGAAGCAGTGACTTTGAAAAAGGTTTGGGCGTTATGGTGGATAATCAGCTGAATATGAGCTCCCAGTGCGACGCTGTGGCCAAAAGGGCTAATGCAATCTTTGGATGCATAAACAGGGGAATCTTGAATAGAAGTAGAGAGGTTATTTTACCTCTGTATTTGGTACAGGGACGACCGCTGCATCCAACAGTCCAGTGTCCAGTTCTGGTGCCCACAATTTAAGAAGGATGTTGATAAATTGGAGAGGGTTCAGAGAAGAGCCATGCGAATGATTAAAGGATTAGAAAACCTGCCTTTCAGTGATAGACTCAAGGAGTTCAATCTATTTAGCTTAAGAAACAGAAGTTTAAGGGGTGACTTGATTACAGTCTATAGATACCTACATGGGGAATGAATATTTGATAGTGGGCTCCTCAATCTAACAGATAAAGGTATAATACAATCCAATGGCTGGAAGTTGAAGCTAGACAAATTCAAATTGGAAATAAGGCATACATTTTTAACAGTGAGAGTAATTAACCATTGAAACAATTTACAAAGGATTATGGTGGAGTCTCCATCACTGGCAATTTTTAAAAGAAGATTAGATATTTTTCTAAAAGATTTGCTCTAGGAATTATTTGGGGGAAATTCTATGGTCTATGTTATACGGGAGGACAGACCAGATTATTGCAATGGTCCCTTCTGGGATTGGAATCTATGAAGAAATTCAGGGAGAATATTTTCTTCATTTGGACTAGTTCATTAAAGGTGAGAAACTGATTTGGGGGAGAAAAGATAAGAAAGCCTGTTTTGCTTTTCTAATCTATGAATAAAAACCAGGTGAGAGAGGAGATCTACTAATCCAAAAAACTTGAAGAACATGGGGACAGATTCTCAAAGATATTTAGGCACCTAAAGATGCAGGTAAATACCACATGGTATTTTCAGAAGCGCTTAAGTCAGTTGTGCCTAACTCCCATTGATTTCAACTTCCATGTGTTTCACTGGGAGTTAGGCACCTAACTTGCTTCGGCACTTTTGAAAAGTCCATTAGACACCTAAATACCTTTGAAAATCTGACCCATGGTGACCAGAAACTGTAATAGTAATATTTTATGTTTGTATTTTATATAATTTAAAATAAAAAATAATAATGTAGCATATATTAAATATATTGGTGTATAATTTAATCATATCCTACCAGCCACCCTTTTTAAATAGCAAAAAGGAATGGCCTAATGGGCCATTGGTAAACATACATCAGCCAGAATCTGTGTCTGTGCTGATTTCAAGGCAATAACAGACCTTTAAGGGTCACCAATTTGTTGTAGGTTTAGCATTTTAAAATAAGTAAAAAAAAATGCAATAATTGTTTTTCTTTTGCATTGCAATTTAATGTTCCTGTTCAAAATGTTCTGTGTAAATTAATTTTGTTTTGTATGTAAATAAAAAATGTATGTGTAAAAAAAAAAAAAAAGTGTAAAAGCCATTGCTAAGCCAAATGAACCAAAAAAAAAAAAAAAACCAACCAAAAACAAATGCAAGAGCGCCTTTTCTGCAGAAAAGGATCTAGGGGTCACAGTGGACGAGAAGCTGGATATGAGTGAACAGTGTGCCCTTATTGCCAAGAAGGCTAACAGCATTTTGGGCTGTATAAATAGGGGTATTGCCTGCAGATCGAGGGACGTGATCCTTCCCATTTATTCGACATTGGTGAGGCCTCATCTGGAATACTGTGTCCAGTTTTGGGCCCCACACTACAAGAAGGATGTAGAAAAATTGGAAAGAGTCCAGTGGAGGGCAACAAAAATGATTAGGGGGCTGGAGCACATGACTTATGAGGAGAGGCTGAGGGAACTGGTATTGTTTAGTCTGCAGAAGAGAAGAATGAGGGGGGATTTGAACTGCTTTCAACTGCTTTCAACTACCTGAAAGGGGGTTCCAAAGAGGATGGAGCTAGACTGTTCTCAGTGGTGGTAGATGACAGAACAAGGAGTAATGGTCTCAAGTTGCAGTGGGGGAGGTCTAGGTTGGATATTAGGAAAAACTTTTTCACTAGGAGGATGGTGAAGCACTGGAATGGCTTACCTAGGGCAGTGGTCTCCAAAGTGGGGTGTGCAGGGGGATCCTTGGGGGTGCACGGCAGGAGCAGCAC